>NW_027105462.1:691514-700037 GCF_000696795.3 Halyomorpha halys | reverse complement strand
GTTCCTTCCCAAGATTTTCAAGTGTATATGAAACATACAACATATTTACCTATTGTATTATTTTGTACAGTTGTAAATTACATTAAATAAATTTTTAAAAAACTAATAGGTACAAGTTCATTCACGGTTTACATGAGAAGTAAACGTCCAATGAGTCGAACGGGATGTAAATGGGAGGATCACGTCTTGAAGTTTCATCGGCATGGATCCTCAGAATACAACCAATCAAAATTCTTCATGGGAAAAACAAACCTTTTGTCAAGTATGACCCCTCAACATCAACAATACTCGGCAATAGATCAATAACAGAGCATTGTCCCGTCATAATGACTAGCGCCTATCGGTGAAAAACCGCCTCCGAGATAAAAATGTTTATCAATAGCGAGGCAGATCGAGAGGTATCTTCTCTTGAATAGGATCGACTGCGGCAGATGACTAAGTAAACTGGTTGGGGATCACAATGGGACCGGTGACACCTCAACACACGTGGCCGACACGTGGCGCATCGCTAATCCCCATTGTGCCCGTCGCTCTTAGGTCATCGCTGAATTAATCGCGAAGGGGAGGATGGGAGAGGATATCGTTTTATTGATGCCACGTAGAAAAAAAGTCTTACCATCTGACTGGTTAGAACTGGATAATGAAAATATGATGATAAAAAACTAAGTAATTAGAATAAAAAGCAAAAGAAAAAAGATGAGTATATAAGCATAAGTAATATAAGAGAAGAATTGTAACAAATAAGACAGAGGGATTATTTATTTAATGAAATTTACAACTATATATCCATTAAAAAAATTAAATCTGTACTCCAATTTAATTAACCCCAACTGTACCCCAAAATTAAATCTATAATAAAATATAGATAAACATATAAGCATAAGTAATATCGAGAAGGATGTAACAAATAAGACAGAGGGATTATTTATTTAATGAAACTTACAATTATATATCGATAAACAAATTTATAATAAAACTGGATTTGGTGAATGACACAATTCTTCCTTTCCAAATTAAATAATTTATTTCATATAATCAGCAACAACGTTTCGAGAAAATTCCACATCTTCAGGTTGCTGATAACAATAACCTATATATAACATATAATTATCTCCTTTATTGTCATTCTTGCTAATATATCATAATATTAATGTCATTTAATAAATAAAAAATATTTAACTGTTAATAGTTAAACATTTTAGAAGAATAATTACCTTCCTGAAAAAAAAATAATAATCTGTATCCCATTTTAATTAACCTAAAATATAATTATCCCAACTGTACCCCAAAATTAAATCGGTAATAAAAATAAAATGAACATATAAGCATAAGTAATATCGGGAAGGATTGCAACAATTAAGACAGGGAGATTGTTTATTTAATGAAATTTTCTACTATATATATAAAAATTAAATCTGAACGCAGGAAGAGTTGGTGATACAGTACTTTATAAGGAAGTACTATTACTAGAACAACGGTTGTGCTAGGAGGTGATTTTGTCAGATACACGTTCGTCCGTCAAACTTTTATGAGGCTGGTTGGACCCTGAAAGGGCTCCCCAACCCACAGAGTTGACTTATGACTACAGGTTGACTCAGTGAACAGATGGATTCGAATCCGGGTCCTTAGAGCTAGTAGCGAAGTTCCTTTCCAATGAGCTACCCACTCCCTATAATGGTGCTATAACTATATAACAGAATATAATTTAGAGGACGGATATACAAGTTTACACGCAATATTCAGGTGATTAGTGAATGTAATTCGGAGAATACGATAGGCTTGTTGCGTTTAGCCAAGTATTGTAAAAAAAACACTGATACGACAGATATACGTCCGAGGGAAAAACCGAAACGTAGGTAGGGTGATTGAGTCAAGACTGATCTCGACGAGTTGGGTTTGGACGGGTATCATTGGACAAATTTGCACAGCGATTGATTTTATTAGCATTTGTTAAGCTCTTATTATTATTATACTAGAATAAAAATACGAAATGTGATGTATGAGTATACACTACATGATAATACGTTTTGAAGGTACATTCTATTATTATTCTTAAGTTACGTGACCACTTTATTTTTATATATCTCGGATGGTTTTCAAAGATAATAAGGATGAAAAGTAGTAAACTAGTTGATTCATATGGGTTTGGAGGGATTCATCGAAGGATTTAGGATTGTAAGGATACACAATACGAGAGACTTTATTTTCCTATTTAAAAGGATGTTGATTGTAGAGCCATAAATCTAAATTTTTTAGACCCAAGTCTGTTAATTGTAGTGTGTAGTAAGATTTCTTAAAACTTGGATAAAATCAATATTACTCCGTTACACCGGAAAAGTTAACCTTTAAATCAGGTAGCAAAATTTACCAGCATATTATAGCCGGTTAAACTGAGATTAAGAACAAATCTAACTTTAAGTAGGTTAACTACACAAGGAACTTTCCATAGTTCCAGTTGGATCTAGGCAAGAGGTATTTATTATTCCATTAATTTCTAAAGTCAATAAAATTTTATCGAGACCGACGATTAGTCAGACGATTTCAAAGAATTAGTTGCTCAGGCAATAATGAAAAAAAAAGTATTCCGTCCTCGACCAAATTATTTTTTACAATGGTCGAATGAAGATTTTTTGGGGCTTTGAATCAATTTAAATTTAACTGGACCCGCAAGTTCTTACAATAGCGATAGGAACAGCGGAGTTTGGCTAATCTCAGTTTTTGGTAACCTGGTTAAAGTAACGGTTGATTAGAAACAGGTCCCTAAATTACTGGAGTTTTACTAAACTCTTAAAAATATTTTAATATTTTCCAATATCCTCACTTCAAGTTTTAAATGATCGGTTTTTAAAATTTTCTTCATAATCCATCAGTCTTAACCTTACGCAATCAATCTGAACATTCATCTTCGGTCATTCTGACTGACCACGCAGAGGTCCCTTTAAAGTTTACTAGGCATAATGGATACATCAAACCAATGGTCTTATTTGACCATCTAATTGAAAAACCTTTAGGTTTGAGCAGAAAAACAACCAAAAAAAAAACTTTTAGTTGGAGTACAATGGCGGTAAGATAAGACAAAAAATGAGAATCGGGTACGTGAGGGTTCCGTGATTGATGAGTAGTGGCCGCCCCCAGCGACAGATGGACGCTGACGTCACCGTTGTCATGGATACAGCTTCTCTCGTCAGGTATCATCCGATTAAATTGACGATATATAATCGATAGTGTGATAATAGTTGAGGAAATACTTTTTAATACATTGTCTCCTATGTACGAAAATATCGACCAGAGGATTTCATTTGTTCACAAGGGTCAATTTAAACAAAATTAACATAGTGAAATGTGCGAAAAAAACGAAATACATGATAAAATGGGCAAGAAAGGAACCAAAATAGAAATATTTGAATTAATCTGAATTAAGGTTATCTCGTTGGGTTTTTTAGCCCTGATGAAGGCTTGAAGTTCAGGTCGAAACGTCGAAACAAATAAATAAGTTTTGTTTATTTGTATATATTTACTGACCACACCACTGACCATCATCTCCTCATATCAATCTACGACCAACTATTAACAGTAAATATTAATAAAATGTACAAAATAAAAAAATAGTATTTTATTTATTCATTGAAAACAAAATAATAAAAACCGGCAAAAAAAACAAAACAGTGTTGTTCGCGTTAATTTACTGAACAACCAAATTCCAAACAATACAATTTTAACTTATATTAAATGTATGAAAAAAAAAATCAATTAAAAATAATATAATATACAATCCTTAGATATATTTGTTGGTTCATTTTGTTCCCATAATTAATATTTACTAAGTGGCTCTCTGTTAAGGCACTGTGCTACTAACTCCAAGGGTTTGGTTTCGAATCCAGCTGTTACAGAAAATTATTCTCTGTTTCTTTGTAGCCATGAGACAGCTCTATGAGTTGGTGACCCCTCAGGAGTCCACCCAGTCTCATGAAGTGGGTTCCATTAATTGGGGATAAATCTGCCAGTTGAGCATGATTCAGTCCAATCATCTCCCTGCACACCCGTTGGTCAAGTTACATTACTTCCTTACAAAGTACTACACCCCTGACCCTTGATGGAATTATTATAACGCAAAGAGGACGTATATCTCAGAAAAAAAGTATAACACAAAGAAGAAAAAATAAGTACTTCTTTTTTGTGTGACTATAAAAGATCCTTTCTTGTTAACGATGAATGGAAAAGTGGACTTTGGAAAAACGTAGAATAAAAACTCATATGACAATCTAATATTAACTAGAAAAAAAAAAAAAAAGAGAAGAAATCCCAAAGAATATGACAGAAGAACAAGTGAACCAAGAAAACAGAAATAACTTTAAAGTGCAATGTTTGTCATATTCGCCACCATGAGCGTCGTTGTATTTCGAATGTTAAACATTTTTTTACGAATGTATTTTCATTTTAATATTTTTTGATATGTAACCGATCTTGTAAAATCCTCAATGCTCCTTACTTTGTAACAAATAAAATCATCCATAAAAACGACTATTAACTCCCTATCCACCCAAACCCACTAGTTTCTAACTTTGATTCCTCTTTCATTCCTCTATTCTAATGTTCTTATATTCCTCCGAGGCACCTGAAAAGAAGATGGCCACGAGACCTACTAATGTAAAACGTCATTAGGATGCTACCAATGGGCAGTTTCTCTACACGCCTGTATCACTCCATTTTAACTGAGATCAAATTTACTAAATGTATTATAATGTACAGTTGTAAATAGCATTAAATAAAATATTTTTTAATCGCACGTCATCTACGTCCGGTTAGTCCAATTATGTCTATTTTTTCCAGAACGTACAAAATAAAAAATGGTGGACAAAAGACCCACTCTGATCGACCGTGATATGTTTATTTATTTACCCCCCCCCTCCTCCCCTCGGGCAAAGACACGTTTCCTATCGATCCTCGAACAGTAGAAGGAACTCAGGACTCTTTTACGACGAGAAGGGAAGCTATAGCTGCTGACCCAGATGGTATTGTCTGCTTTCTTTCTCCCGCTCAAGTTGGGCCGTAAGGGAGAGGATGTCTTGCGAAAACAGGAGCTACCCTCAGGAGTATTTTTTCTCGGACGGGTGTTGTCCCGCAGCGAGAGGGCGGGCTGTTGTGACCATAGACATACAGATCGCCGCAGTAATGAGAACCCAGGGTCTCCTACAATGGCCATCCTTGGCGCTCCGATCGTTAGCTCTCCGTCCGGTCTATGGTCCGTCGTCCGCTATAGGAAATAATTATTAAGATAAGGGGGGGGCTCGAGCAGTAATGGCTCAGTCATCTTTCATATCAAGGATCATCGATATTTCCTTATTCGATTTTCGATATTATTCTATACAAAATAATATTAGGTGAACGTTAGACAATGATATTTAATGCAAAATATTTATCGAAGATTAGTCAGGTCAAAATACAAAAAAAAAAAAAATAATAAATAAATAAAAGATGTTTTTGATTCTTAATTGAAGCGTCCGACGTTTCGAAGAAATTATATTTGCCATCTTCACGGCCAAATATTCACTGATCAACAGCGAAGTAACTTGAGTTACCTAACCCGCTATGAGTTACCATTATGTTTTTTTTCCACTATATAGGCGAGGCTTCAGTTAGTCTTTTTTCAACTGCTTTTTATGATAAACGTTACGTTAAAATGTATTTTAAATCACTCAAATTGTAGGTTTTTAGAATGGAAAACGTACGTCAGACAGGCAAACATCTTCGAGTTCAAACCAACCACAATTTACAAAGTAGGAATTGATAAACTCCCAGGAAGAGGCTAGAAGGTTATATATAATAGTGGTGAATAAATAATAAATTAATATAATTTTGTTATTTAATGAGAGCAAAATAAATTTTATATTATTATTTTATTATACAATAACCAAATAAATATAATTTTCTATATATATATATATAGTTGACCGTATAACTCAAATATAAGAAGTTGGTCAGGGTTGCGGTCAAAAAAGAACAAATTGTTTTTAACTATTTAATGTCTGACGTTTCGCCCCACTTTGCAGGGCTTCAACAGGGCTTCTCAAAACGATAGGTTAAACAGAAAAATATAATTTTCTCTTATATTTATTATTTCTGAGGGGAAAAAAGACGAGGTTAAAGTTATGGCTGGTATTTAAGTTAAATCTATTTTATGCGATATTTGAGAAGAAAAGAAATCTAAAGACAAGGGAAATAAAATAATGAACAAAATATTTTTGATGATATAAAAATTCTTATTAGAGAGGCCCCCGAGGTGGTTAGGGATGGCAATAGAGAAAACAATTTTTATTCCTACCAAGAATAAAACAGATTAACAAAATATTATGAATCCAATCTATCTGCCACGGCTTTGATTTGAGTTCTAGCGGGTCTCTGAAGAGGATCTGGGAGGGTGAATTCCGGAGAGCGAATTTGTTGATCGGGTGATTTAAAAAATTGTGAAATGGTGAAATTGGAGGAGCAGAAATGAGAAAGAAAAATAGGAATGAATTGAAAAATTTGTATTTGTTATACAGACCGAAATTGATTGTAAAAGGAAACTGTAGGAGAAAAAAAAATGTTTATTATATCTTATTATTGTATCTCTTTATATCTGATTATACCATGCATGTGTAATTTATATATATCCGATTACGAATTGATAAGTATGTTGTGTGAGATAGCAACCTATTGTATTTAGGCAGCATAGATAAATAAAGTATTTCTCTCTCTCTTGCTAGTACGTCTCATGGTTTCTGCAATAATGTTTTTGCACCATAAATTCACTAAATACTGATTTTTTCAGTATATATTTCATGAAATGTTGGTATTTATAAAAATTTATCTCGGGTAATATTGAAAGTAAATATATTTACTAGGGTTCATATTTTAGTAAATTTACTCTACTTCAGATGATGTTCTATTAGGTACTCCAATGTTGTAGGTAGCTACAAAGAAATAGAGCTTTGAATGAAAAAATATTTATTTTGAGCATCCAATTTTTCTACTCATATTTTTTCCAATCATATTTATATACTTGACAGATTCAACAATTTTGACTAGTAATTATATCCAGTTTTTATTAAAGTAATAAAAAATTGGGATAATATAACCGACTTTTTTCCTCCTCTTCGGCTCTTGGTCTATCAATAGTTTCAGATTAAACCCTGATATATAAGCAACCGTTAGAAAAGATAACAGTAGAATTAGTACAGAAAATTACAAAATTTACCATCACAAATATGACAATGAATAAACAAAAAAATTAATGTATAAAAACATAAACAAATAAGGAATAAATGATGTTGGTAACCACTAAAATTTAAACCATAGATGGCACATTCATTTCTTATGCGGTATTCATAAAAGGTGAACATATGGGTGAATTATTGTTTTTTTAAATAGAGATTTCTTCTTTTTGGTCTTTGGTGTCAATTTGGAAGGAAATGTGCCATTACTCGAAAAAACAAAATTTTTGAACCTTTCTTGTTAGTAAAAGAAATATATTAAGAATATTGTATTTGAAGAAATAGAAAAACAATATTGAAATAATGTTAATATCATTATCACTCAATTCAGAAACCTGATTATAAATATTTTAATTAATACAGATACTGGATTATTTTTTAATTTTAGTTTTAAAAAGCAAGATTAATCTGTGTACCAACAGAAGGAAAATGCTATCCGTTTCAATGGTTTCATATGTGACGTCATTTAGACATAAGCCAACAGCACTTGTGTAGCGATTCACACTGTTTTTCTGTTTTTAAATTTTTACGCATTTCGCTGTATTTTAGTAGAAGCATGGATCTCTTGTACCGTTAGAGGTTACCACTAACTCCCTATCCCCCTACCGGCAGAAAAAAACCTCTAAAACACAGGACGCTAATGACAAATCGACAGGAATAATCGATCAATAGACATCGATATACCACTAAGAGTATACTGATGACTTTTCCTATAAGGGCGCCCTCACGTGGAGTATAGAGATAGTTAGGACTCTGGAGCGAGTTTAATAAAGCCAGTCGTTAGAGCCACAATTGCAAGCCCTTTAATTGTTTCTCGTTGCCTTTTTTACTAGATGTTATTGCGCTCGTTGAAATTTACTATCTAATTCTACAAAATATAATAACGGAATTGTATTTTTCTTCTTCTTTTTTATTAATTTAATCTATATATAGATACTTTTGCCAACGACAGCTAACTTCCATTCAACGTACTATATTCCCTCACCATAACCATTCTATATATTAGAGAAATGGTTAATGGAAAATGGTTACCACTATTATGTGTGATAAGAAAGTTATAATAGTGCTAAGTTAGTCTGTATAATGGAAATACTATATAATTTATACGATTATAATATTAACTAATAGATTTATTTAATTTATATTTAGTTTGTAATACGTTTACATGTGTTTTTTTTAGAACAGAAAGAATTTATTTATTGATAAATATTACAATCTGCCAGAACGTTTATGAACAATAAGTACTAGTGATAACTGATCACATCCATAC
>NW_027105462.1:675472-690044 GCF_000696795.3 Halyomorpha halys | reverse complement strand
CCATTTTCATTTATTGTTTATAACCTTTAATTTTTACGTTTCATTATATACCCTTGTTATTTCCCACTTATTTTTTATTTATTTTTTTTTTTTGTGCTTATGCTAAGTGTTTGTATCATTTTTAGCATTGACGAAGCCCTGCAACGTGGGGCGAAACGTTGGCTCAAATAAAAATAGTACATCAATTTACTATTTGAGTTTTACTTGACCGCATCCGGACCAAATTCCATTTATTATTAAAATCCGTTTTGCGCCATTTGGCCCAGTTTATAAAGTCCTAAATTACAGTAAAATTTAGTAAAGATAGGTTGAATCATGTTCAAGTTATTTCTATTTTTTAGAATAAAAAAAAAAAAAAAGTAAGACCAAATTTTGCCTAAAAAATTGTATCTTCCAATATTTCAAAAATTCGTATTTTAGGGTTTCTTGTGTTGCTAAAAACGAAAATCAACTTTATTTCACTCCTAAAAAAAATTAACCACAATTTGAGATATCTGTTGGTCTAATCAACAGTAGAAATTTTATTTTAGTTCCTTATAGCATGTATATTGGTTTAATTTATATTACTGTATCATAATAATAAAGTATATATAAATGTTTAATTTTAACTAAATACTATAGTTTTATAAAAAACTATTCATTGTGTTCATTAAATCCATGTACATCCATAATACATAATTTCCTTAAAATTTTGGTCTAATTCTCCCCCTCCCCCCATAATTTTCATCCTGAGTACGCCCTTGTGTAATATACTGTCTTTTACCCTGGAAATACAGATTTACAAACATTATTCCTAATTAATATCCACTTTAAATAAACCTGAATAAAGACGAGGTAATACATTAACGGGGAGGGGGACTGAGGAATGAGCTATTAGGATGGAAATGAGTTAATTATCAACCTTAGATAAGAGAGGAGATAAGATAAGATAACGAAGTGGCGCGCTTTCCTCGGGCTCCCAATTTCGCGGGCCATTTGCTCTTTACGTTGTTGACGTTGGGCATTTGTCCACCAGTGGCCATTTCTTTTCGCAGATCTAGAAGCCAGCCCACGTACTCCTTAGTATTTGTATTCCGTTTGTAATGTCGGCGATAAGTTTCGATAATATCTCTTGTTCTTGACCGCTGTCTTCAGGTTCTGTCAGATGGGGGAGAGGATAGAATGTTACCGACTGTCCTGTACTGAGTGTAGTACGAGTTTTCTACAGTAAAATAAGCTAAAATTGTTTAGCTAAGATTTCCCTCATCATTCAGTCTTGACAAGATAATGTTATTGTACTGCCATGACAGTAAATGTTAGAGTGACAGTAAATGTCATACATTTATTATACCATGGCAGTGATAATAGTTGAATTTATATCTTGTATGACAGTACTGTCATGTAATAGTATCACTGTCAGATATTATGCTGTAATGCATGATAGTAAATGTTATCATAGGAAACATGTATACGATTCCACCACTGTAGTGGAAGTGGCCCAGCACCACTTAATCCCAACAATTTTATCAACGTATCAATTATAACACAATATCAAAATATAAATATTAAACGAGGAGAAGATGGTTGGGGGTGCGGTCAATGAAAAACACAAATAAGTTCAATTAACCTATTTTTAATATGCCAACGTTTCGGCTAGAGTTTCTAGCCTTCTTCAGGGCTAAAAACAGAACAAGATAACAACCACAGTAAGTATAGAAAAATAAAAAAATAAAAAAGAAAGTATAAACAGAATAATTTTACACATAAAATGAATAATTTTACAAAATAGAATTAATAAAAAGAAGTGATGAGAGAAGCGGGAAATAAAATGTATACATAGGTAATTGAAAAAGTGGGTAAAATAACATAATTAAGGAAATGAAATAAAAACGAAGTTATATAATGCAAAGAAGTATGAACATATTAGTTATTATTAATTTAAGATTTAAATATGAAAAGAAAATGAAAATTGAGAGGAAGAAAATATATGTAACAATAATAGATGATCATCTATTATTGTTACATATATAGCCTAGGTAGAATAGCCTGAAAAATATTTTCATGTGAGAATTATTATTTGAGGATGGCCGATTTGGCCGAAACGTTGGACTATTAATATAATAAAGAGTGTTGGGACTAAAAAAGGATACCATTTGGTTTATTTAATAAATAAATACCAGTCTCAAGAAATTAAAAAAAAAAATTATATTTAGGATATTATTTTCTTTATACAAAACCATTGCATTTTCAAAATCAAAATTATGCTTATTTTTAAATACATGTAGCACTAATCCTGTTTAATTTTGGGTTGGTTTTGTTATAACTAATAAATATCTCTGTCTCAAACAAGAATTTTCATTAGAGTTTATATGTAATATAAAGCAGATAAATAGGAATGGTATAAGGAAGTATCCTCAAGCAACATAATAATTATTGTACACAAGAAACTGTAATAAAAAAAAATCCTTTATTAAGATAGCTCAACATCGCCCATATTACGGTGTGTACATGCCACCACAAGACATTTTTAGAAGGGATGATGCTTATTTTCATGCTAATTAAAGGAGTGAAAAGAAGCTGGTAGAAAGAGACTAATCTGACCGAGGGTTTCATTAGGCAGTTAGGTGAGGCTGATTAGCATATGGGACCGGGGCATGTTTTAATCTCGGCGCCCCCCTCCCGACTCCTATCTTCAAAAGGAGCCCCCCTTCCTCAGTTTAATTTATTCAATCAAGGGGAAAAATATTTGACTCCACAAAGGCCTCGCCGGTAATTCCTTCCCTTTCATCTCGCCATCATCGCAGTTAGGACACGTGTAATAGCTAGCCTGAAATTTTAATGTTCGCTCCTCTGCTCTGTTTAACCTCCGAGGAATTGGAGGGGTTCTCGTCCTGTTATCGATGTTGAGAATAGTGGAGTAAATAAAAATTGAAAGTAGCTTAAAGTAAAGTATATGAAAATTGTTATGCTCTAGCCGTGAGTCAACCCTGTAGGTTCTGGAGCCTACCTGGGATCCATCCAGCTTCATAAATTGGATAAAAATCTGGCGGTCGAGCGTGATTCCTACCAAGTAGTACAAAGTACAAACCCATAACACTTCATGGGTTGCAGCGGTACAAATTTTTTTTTAAATATTTATTTATTGTAATTTACAACTGTACAAAATAATACAATAGGTAAATATGTAGTATGTTTCATATACACTTGAAAATCTTGGGAAGGAACCACCCATTGATGGTACTTCAAACATTAATTTAAATTAGAAGGTCCCGTGGCCATCTTCTTTTCAGACCCCTCGGAGGATTATCAGGGATTGTTAAGGATGAAAGATTAAGAATTAATGGGTTAAGGAGTTTGGAATAAAATCGGCAAATAGTAATCGGAATCTACGAGCAGTTTCTTGTCGTTTCAGTCTTGTGTGTGGATTCCAAGTAAGTCTCATGTCAAGATGGAGTCCTAAGTATCGAATCTGTTCAACAGGCATTAGTGGTGTATTTAGAAAGGATACTGTAGGACAGGAGGGCAGAGGTTTACGACGGAGAGTAAAGGTGATCTGGTGGGATTTGTCAGGATTTATTTTGATTCTCCAGTTTTCACACCATTCTTCAATAGATGTTATGTGTGCCTGTAGTGTTTGTGATGCATTAGTTGAGTCGTTTACAGAAAGTATACATGTGTCATCAGCGTATGTTGTTAGGACTGTGTTAGGGTGGGTTGGGATGTCAGCTGTATAAACCGTATAAAGAATGGGACCTAAGATACTACCTTGAGGAACACCGGTGGACTGAGAAAAGAGAGATGAGTAGGCTAGGTTATGATTTACTTTAAAGGTTCTATCAGTGAGGTAGGAGCGGATTATAAGGAAATATGTTGGGGGTAGGAATCGACGAAGTTTATAGAGGAAACCTGGATGCCAGACTCGATCAAAAGCTTGTTCAACATCGAGGAAGACTCCCGTGCAGAGTACAAATTTAAATTTAATTTAAGTAAATGATAAAACTTCAACAATGATAGAGTGAATTGTAATTATAGATTTCAATCTTTTGTTAAGTACTAGTTGGAAATATTACAAAGTGTTACAGTCATACATTTATAAATAAGTACATACATAAATTTATTTTACTTAAGATCTCTGCATAATGTTGGTTCAAGTTCCTTGTATCTGTTTTAAAATTTGCTATATAATTGATGTCCTCCAATATATAAATTGATTCAAGTATTTTTCTTTTGAACATATTTTTTTTTTTATGTAAAATTATGATGTTATCAAAATCAAATTTGTGTTACTTATTAGCTACATGCTGCACTTTTACTTTTTAGCTTCTTAGCTATTGCTGTTTTATTGGAATCCTTCTCCTTGTTTCTTATATCATTTCTATATTAGTTTCACCTAACACACAATCTTATATACCAATCTTGATTGACTTTTTATATCAATTTAGTCCTTTAATTTGATATAATAATTTTTATTTAATTTTTTGGTCTGTAACATAATCAGTATTAATCAACATCATAATCTTTAGATGATTTCTGGATATCTTCTGACAAACCATTTATGGAGTTTAATCCATAATATTTCTTATAAATTGCTTTATTATTTGTTATTTTATTTTCTATACTATCTTTGGATTTTTTTTAGGTTTATATCCCAAGTTTTGTAAATTAATTTTTTGGGGTAAAAATCGTCCAGAAATATTTTAAATATCTTATATTTTACTCTATTAAGCCTACTAGCATCAGTTATTGTTATTGCCTTGTTTACACAATTATTAATTACATATTTAATTCTTCATTATGGTCTTTATATTCTACAAAATACTATAATAAAATCTGGATTATCTCTCTAGGAAGTTTGGTGAGTCAATTCATTTAAAATTTTTTGAGGTTAATGACTTCCATTTTGGAATGAAAAACTAAACGCAATTTATAAGATAGATATTGGTGAAACATCTAAAAAACTGGAAACTAGGATTAAGCAACATATCACCAATTGTAATAACGCTAAAAATATATTTTGCACAGCTCTGGCCTATCACAGCATAAAACTGAACCACGAATTCAATTTTGAAAACCCAAAAATATTAGATACAGCACAAAACACAAAAAACAGAAGATTTCTAGAAGCTATATACATAACAAAAAACATACAAAACACAGTAAACTATAAAACTGACACTAAACACTTAAATACACATTACGCAGACATTATAAATAGACTTAAAATAAAAACATAAAAATCAGATGAAATAAACAGGTTTATGTAAAAAATAAAAAATCACTAAGTTAATATTAAATACAAAAACAGGACTTATAAAAAACAGGGAGGTAACCAAACAGCACACTGGACATGAGATAAGGTCCAAAGAGATAGTAAGAAATGTAGAGTGATAGCTGTGCCAGAGAGAAGTGAAGATGCACAAATGGGTTGACATAATTTCACATATAAAATCATGAGGTGAATATTATTGTATAAATTAAAATAAATAAGGATGAAGATTGGTGTTATGTTAGTTTTATTATTGTTATAGGTTTTAAAGTGCATGAATATGGGACAGTGGTCCCGAAATGTTGTATAATGTCAAGAATAATTAATAAATAATTCATTTATATGCAATTAATTACATTTATATGCAACCGGTATTTTCATATTAAAGGATAGACACTGGTTATTGTGGCCAGTAGAGTGAAAAGTAGACATACAAAGGATCAAGAAAGGAGGAGAAAGGACGAAGAAATAAAAAGTAGCCATCTGCGGAGTTGTTTTGGTGGGGATGTTTTTGCGAGACCTCTCCGGAGATATTTAAATCCGGTTGTAGAATTCTTAAACGCCTCGTTTACCGCTCGGCCCGAGACGTGGTTCTATTCATGTGTAGATCACGGTGGCCATGACTTATCATGGTGGCCACTGTTTATCTAACCACTCCTTACAAAGGAACGAATATACTCGCGGACAGTTTTAAAACCCCGAAGAGGCCATCCTATCCTGAAAAATGATGCTGCGAGTGAAAAAGAGGACAGCGAGTAGCAGTTGCCAGGACCTCTTCTTCAACTCCTTCCCCGTCATAAACTACCACGAGTCCTTTTATTCCCAGGATTACAGTTCGACCGTGGAAGGATGAGCATTTTTTTTTTCCGGAGTGAAACATTAGCGTGGAGTTCTTTTATGCAGGGCGGTATCCTACCTAACAAAACCAAACCATGTGACCTGAAAATAAAAAAGTGGAGAGAAAAAGAACCTACTATAAATATTTTAAAATAATATTCTAAATCTCTGTAAAATATCTAAATAATTGCATTAAACTATTAGAACATAAATTTCCAAATAGGAATAAATAAATAAATTGTTAAATTTCAATTAAATAAAATGTCATTCTTTCAACTTTCTTTATTTTTCAACAACTTTCATATTATCTATCAACAATAGTAATAATTGGAGAAGATGGTCGAGGGGGGGGGGGTGCGGTGAGGAAAGAAAAACATACATAAAGAAAAATATTTATTCATGCCGACGTTTCGACCTGAGTTTCAGGTCATCATCAGGGCTATAAAAACAAAAGAGATAACAACCATCATTTAGAGAAACATAAAATTGAAAAGATTGGAGTTCTATCAATGGATAGATTCTCCACATGTTTGTATCATGTCACTATGTCACCTACAGCAAGTTTACTTGGTGTATACAGTTGTAAATAACAATAAATAAATTATTTAAAAAAATTGAAAAGAAATAGTATACAAACAAATTTGGAATTATACAAAATATTTAATTGAATTATAACAAAATAATTGATTGATAATCATGGAATCTTGGAAAAAGCCTATTTTTTAGACACTACTCACATATCCTATATTATACATATATTCTTACCTACATAATATTATATTTCATCTTTCACTGGTAACAATCTTCTACCGTCTAATTCTATAAATTAATTATTTTGTATTATTCAATTCAGTATTTTGTATAATTCCAATCAGTAATCTACGGTCAACTATCTACACCTCATTAACACTAGTAATATGTTGTTCAATATCATACCTTAATTATATATATTTATGTTTTAATCATTAATGATTGAATTCCATGATTTTTTATAAATTCTAAAAATATATAAAAACGATTGGATCGAATGTTAATAATTGAATTCCATCCCTTTTTTTTTTTTTTTTATGAGTTCTAAAAATATATACAAACGATTGAACTAAATGTTAATAATTGAATTCTACCCTTTTTTTTTTTAAGTTCTGAAAATTTATAAAAACTAATTTTATTTATTTATTTGACGAAAATTAACCGAGTTATTCCTTAAATGAAATCGAAATTTACTCCCTACTTATACCCATTTTTTTTCTTTTTTTTTTTTTTTTGTAGTTGATTATATTAATTTTTTTTAAATTTTTGAAGTGAAAAAACTTCCAAATATAAAATAAAAAATTAAAAAATATTCTATATTTTGTGCTTGGACACAATTGTGGGATTATTATCCCATATTCTTATATCTGTCATTTTTATCAATTTCCATTTTGAAATCTTGTCATCTTTAAACTTATAGTCTAACAATTTTTTATAACTACATTTTAAATTGTTGATGTGTAGAAAACTTCCAAGGAGAGAAATACTTTATTCATCTATGCTGCCCAAATACATAAGGTTGCTATATCACACAGCATACTAATCAATCCGTAATCGGACATATATAAATTACATATAATTACATGGTATAATAAATAGAAAGAAAACAGTTTTTTTCCCTACAGTTTCCTTTTCAATCAATTTTAGTCTATACACCATATATAAATATTTCAATTCATTCCTTTTTTTTTCTTTCCCTTTTCTGTTCCTTCAATTTCACCATTTCACTATTTTTGATTCACCCGAACAACAAATTCGCTCTCCCGAATTCACCCTTCTAGATCCTCTCCAGTGACTCACTAAATAAATTCACTATTAGACGGCAATGTGAGATCAGACCATTAATAATAGTCACAGCAGTAGATCAGTTTACCAAAAAAACAAACTAACACATAGATTCAAAAGAAAATATAATAAAAAGCCGGTTACAAGAAACACTTGAATGGTTAAATAAGTTTTAAAAAAATAATAATAGTACTAATAAAATAAAATAATTTAATGAATAAATAAGTTAAAACACACAAATCGACAGGTCCACATTGAATATTTGATATTATATTTGGAAGTTAGAGAGGAAAATATAATACCTATTTCTTTTATAAGGAGGGTTATCCTAGGAGGTGACTAACATATTTTAACCAGAGTATGGAGTTCACATTCTGTGGGACCTTTACGAAACAAAAGTCAATCCGCCCAGACTGGATTTGAACTGACGCCGCAGCAAATATGAGGTTGCTAAGGTGACACATCAACTTAGTTACAACGATCTCAACTGCCTATTATAATACACTTCTCTACTCCCGATTTTTTTCTTCTTTTTCTACTGACTACTCAGGATATTATCTCGAGTACTCCCTCACTCCAACCTTTGCCAAATTATATTCCGGAGTCGCTACTCCCTTCGGTAAGTTGAGTACGGTATTCTGATGTTGAAGAAGCCGCTAACTGGATCTATAAGAGAGAAGACAAGAAGAGTAAAGAGATTAGGGAGGGAAGGGTTGTGTACAGAGGAACCTAATTGCCTGCATTGAGGGCCCTTAATTCCAGAGCTCTCATCAACCAATCACGGCTCACCTTCTTAATATCTTCATTTTCATTGGCTCTCTTATGATTAGGCTATTGTTTCAATTTTTAGGTAGGAGAGGCTAGTTCATAGGTAAGGCACTGTGGGTTCGAATTCACGCCGTTTAATCCCGATTAAATTATCTTAAGTCTCCTCTACTCGTTTTAAGCAAATATTGTTTGTTTGTTTACTGGCGCCAAAGTTCATTTGTCATCAACGCCAATCTCAGCAGAATTATTTTTATATTGTAATAGAAAATTATGAGCTTACAGAAGCTAAATTATCCCGGTAGTATCGGTCCGATGGAGTGAGCTCCTTTTACAATATAAACCATTTTCTTGCCTGAATTAACTGAGGAAATAACCGTTCTATTCTAATCATTGTTATTATTCTGTAACAAATATTTCCTGCCTTAATAGTACAAGAGCTCGAGAGGAGAAAAAAGTCAGTTATTTTATCCCAAATTTTTATTACTTTAATGAAAACTATGAACAATTACTAGTCGAATAATATAAAATAAAATAAATGATTCAGCATGAGTCCAAAATTAATTCACAATGTTTATTTCTATTCGTTCGGATAAACATTTTGTCCAAGCAATTAGAAATCGATTTATTTTGTCAAATATCAAAAACACTACTACTCCTACGAAGATAAACGTCATAAACTACTTTATAGGAAATTTAACTAACTTTGATTTGAGTGCTAATAGGCAACTGTACGTCTTATGGTTTTTGAAATATAGATTCATTAAAATAAATTCACTATCTTCTGACTTTTTAGTGCATTTTTTTTTTTTAATGTTGGAATTTAAAAAGCTATATCTCGAAACGTAAATAATTCTATTAGGGCTCATATTTTAGCAAATTTACTGTACTTTATTTAAATGAATTTCTCTTAGGTTTTCTTGTGTTGCTGGTAGTTTTATAGATATTGAGCACTGAATTTTTAACGTTTTAAAACTGCCGCTATTTTTTATTTCCCCTACATATACTTAGCAGACTCGTAAATTTTGATAAGTAATTATATAATTATACAAGTAGTTGTCATTAAAGTAATAAAAAATCGGGGTGAAATAACTGCCTTTTTTCTCCTCATGGATTCTTGTGTACTATAAGCATCATCATTATTAATAAAATTCTAATACATTATTTCATTTCCACAAGTTTCAATTCTGTCGGCCAGTCCCAGGCATGCCACATTTTATCTTTAAAGGATAAATTAAAAAATAAAAAGCCCATTGTTTACAACCAAGTACTAGACAACATAAATGAAAAACAAACGGTCCATCTCTATCTAGTTAAGTTTATATTACTTCATCTTAATTATACTTTTGGATGAGACCTCAATAAAGTTGTTTTTTTATGAGGGGGGAGGAGTTTAATCAATCCGCCGTTAGGTAGTCTATAAAAGCCCTTCTAAGGGCCACTAAAGATAGAGTACCTAAGGGAGATAGATATAAATATTTTCCAAGGACGGACACGGGAGTCATAAAGGGACTATTTAGTGCCCGTTGATCGGGAGACGAAGATTAACAAGAGGCTGGTAATAGAGGGAGATAAGAGCTATCTATCCACCGTCCGGAGGGAAAAGTCTATTATACAAGTTGTGGCAGATAGGAGAGAGGATAGGGGGCCAAGGAGGCAATTAAAGTAGAGATATATTCTTAGGCAGTTAGAGGTGACAGTATCCAAAACAAACTGTCCAATAATAAGGCCTAGTCTCCTCTCTTGATCAGCTCCATCCATCACAGAAGTAGCAGAGCCATTCAAGTGTAATTGAGGTGACTCAATGCTCAATTATCAGACTATACTAGCTCAGGTTCTATATAAGCGGTATTCATGATCTTTGGTTTAACATGTTAAAGCGTGTTAAATGGAAAAACTCATGTTAAATCGAAAAAAATTGCCTTCTTTTACCGTGGTAAAACGAAATAACATTTAACATGGCTGAGAGTCTGTTACTTGGTCTGTTAAATGGAGAATCGCCGCCATTTTTGTTGTGGCAGCTCAGTTCTTTCGTGTGTTTGTGGTATTCATATCCCTGTTATTAAACCAGAATGGATAATTTTAATGATACATTTGAGAAAAAAAAAATAGTAAAAAATACAATGTAATTTCATTCTACTATCTGAAAATTTGTAAACGCTCGCCAGATAAAAATCTCACTATATGAACAATGTAATTATTCTTAGGGGACATATGTCCCAGATTAAAGTTATTTTTTCATTTCATTTCATAAGCTAAACTTTCACACAAATTCCACTTTTCACTCACTCTAGGCATGTTGTAATTAATTACTTAAATCAAAACTGAAGTAAACAATAACATGAGGGTCTGGAAGGAAGGTTATAAACATAAAGGCTTATACAACAAGTTGCTGAGAAAATCCGCTAGGGGCTCTTATGCATTTAACGTTTAACATGACTTTAAATAGGGCTGCTCACAATCTTATAGTTATGACATTTAACATGGTAAAACATTTAACATTTAACACATCATGAATACCCCTATTAAAATGAACGTTATCTCTATAGCCGCAAAATAAACTTATAAGGCAGTATTTTAATTATTTTTCATTTTATTATTGTTGTTATCACTTTTTGTGTTTAGCCCTGATGAAGAAATTAGGCCGAAATGTCAGCACAACCCAAAAAAATGTTTACTTATTTGCGTAACTATTCTTACAAATGATAACTTATTTTGCTTTAATTGATGCTTTTGGAAGCATTACAAAAAAAATCTAAGATTTCATACTGAAGTTTGACCAAAAAAAAAAAATAATATTTCTTATTATAAAGCATATGGCGAATTTATTAACCGAAAGTTAGATATTATAATACGTAACAAGCAGAAAACAAAAATTGTAAATACTTATTGCTTTTTAAACATAATTAAGTACACTTTGATTAATTATTATGTTATATAATATGAGAAAATAACATAGTTTCAAAGCGTTTTAAAAATTAAAAAACAATTATTTCTTAATTAAAAAAAAAAAAATGTGTATAGCTACAACCCATGAAGTGTCAGAAGGTGTTGTTGGTTGGGGCTTTAGGGCGTAAAACCCTGAGGTCATAAACGCCCATATTTTGCACATTATAATTCTATTCCAAGATTTGAAACTCTCTAGATACTTGCTAAATAAATTTAAATAATTACTTATTTATGAATTATTTAATACATATAACCAACTTTCGGGTTTAAATCTTATTCAAAAGCTTAATGCTTTTTAAGAAAAAAAAATTTTTTTTTTAATTATTTATTTATTGTAATTTACAACTGTACAAAATGATACAATAGGTAAATATGTAGTAAGTTTCATATACACTTGAAAATCTTGGGAAGGAACCACCCATTGGTGGTACTTCAAACATTAATTTAAATTAGAAGGAATAAACTCATTCATAAAGACCTTAACATCCCATTCGTTGCAGATTTGACCCAAAACAGATATGCGTCTTTTTATTCCAAACTCCTTAACCATCCTAACCCATTAATTCTTAATCTTTCATCCTTAACAATCCCTGATAATCCTCCGAGGCGTCTGAAAAGAAGATGGCCACGGGACCTTCTAGTTTAAATTAATGTTTGAAGTACCACCAATGGGTGATTCCTTCCCAAGATTTTCAAGTGTATATGAAACATACTACATATTTACCTGTTATATTATTTTGTACAGTTGAAAATTACAATAAATAAATAATAAAAAAAAAAAAAAAAAAATTAGAAGGTCCCGTGGCCATCTTCTTTTTAGACGCCTCGGGGGATTATCAGGGATTGTTAAGGATGAAAGATTAAGAATTAAAGGAGTTTGGAATTAAAAGACGCATATCTGTTTTGGGTCAATCTACAACGAATGGGATGTTAAGGTCTTTATGAATGAGTTTATTTGTGACGTAATAAGGAGCATCAAGGATTTTACGTAGGATTATGGATTGTAACTTTAAGAAAATTAAAACCATTTCCAAGTTCTTCTGGTCATCATTCAGAGCATCCGATACACTCGGTCCCACTCCCTATCTATTTAAGTACATGGAATAGAAATGACATTCTTCAAATATGTGACTGACCGTAAGTACACTGTTGCAGTATCGACATTTGGGCGGTGGTTGCTTATTTATCAGGTATGCTTGAGTTAAATTCGTATGACCTATTCTTAATCAGGCTATAGCTACCTCCTCTCAGGGGTATTAGAATAATTATACTTTGTAAGAAAGTACTGCAAATATACCAACGGTTGTGCAAGGAAGTGATTTGGTCGGAATTACACTCGACCGCCAAATGTTTACCCAGCATACGGTACCATTTATGAGGTGAATTCACGGCTAGAGTAAAACAGGAAATAATTATCTGCCACAACTGGATTCGAACACAGGTCGTTGTTGTTAGTAGCACAATGTCTACCTACTCCCACAATTCTAATAATTAAAAAAATAAAATAAAATTTTTAAGAAATCCAATTTTTAATTTGGTTAACGTTCTTACCGTGGGAAGAGGTTTGGGCTATGTAACCTAAATCTAATTTATCACCACCAGCAAAGCGGACCCTCCCCGCTCACCATTGTATTAATGCGCCCTTGATCCTTCACATACAGTGTACAGTTTAAATAAAACCTGAAAACACCGATGGTAGAAAAAGGATACTAATCTCAACAAACAGTCCATGTACTTATTTTCCTTTTTCCCTTTCTAATGGAGGGTACGAAAAAAAAAATGTTCACTTAGTTCCCAATAAAAATTATTTTTAATAGTAAAAAAATTAGCTTTCTCAGACACGAATGCGAGTATTTCCTCCAGAGAGAGCTCTATCACTAGATCTACTCCACAACATATTAAGTATTTCCGCCTGACATTGTCGAATTCTAACCGTTATCGTCATTCTGTGAACAGAAGTTTCACTTGTTCCTTCAGCCGTGATCTCATGCAAGGAAGGCATTAACAACTTAGACCAACAAGGATGATCTACCACATGATTGCCGAATTCACTGGACATCAACATCAAATACATCAGCCGTTGGTTAATGGTTCTGGTAAGGTATAGTACAAGAGCCGGGCAGAAAAAAAAGGCAGTTATCTCACCCCAGTTTTTTATTACTTTAATGAAAACTATGTATAATTACTATTCAAAATTGACGAGTCTGCCAAGTATAGGTAGGGGGAATAAAAAATTACAGCTGTTTCAAAACGTTAAAAAAAGAATAATTTTTCATTCGACGCTCAATATCGTTATAACTACCTGAAACACTAGAAAACCTAAAAGAACATTATTTAAAGAAGAGTAAATTTGCTGAAATATTAGCCCTAACAGAGCTGTTTCCGTTCAATAATTCCTGAAATACAATTTATTTAAAAAAACATTTCTTAAAAAATGACTGAAAATTATTAGTTAATGTATTTATTTTGAGAAATCTATATCTCAAAAACCATTCGACGTACAGATGTCTATTAGCACTCAAATTAAAGCTAGTTTAATGTACTATAAATTAGTTTATGACGTTTATCTTCTTAGGAGTAGTAATTTTTATAATATTTGCTGAAATAAATTGATAACTAATTGTTTGGACAAAATTTCATATTCACATGCAAATATAAATACCACAATTCCTTACGAAGTGAAACGTTATAAACTACTTTATAGTACATTAAACGAGCTTTACTTTAATTGTTGGTAGACATCTGTAAGTCCAATGTTCCTCAGATATTTTTTTTCATAAATTCAAATTTTTGTCAGAACAACTAGAAATCAACATTTCGTAAATTTATTTTGTCGAATATCATAAGCACTACTACTCATACATCGATTATCCCAACAGGATTGTCCAACTTTTTTGTCCCCTAAGAGGTGTCCCGTGAGCATTTAGCTCATAATAGACAATTTGTACCATTTATATTATA
>NW_027105462.1:667281-675422 GCF_000696795.3 Halyomorpha halys | reverse complement strand
TATATATATGATGATGATAATCTTTACGATTACTTTCAATACAATTTTAAATTGAAATTGTAGTACTTCCATCAGGTGCCGAAGAATCTAGAATTCGTAAAAGATCTTAGATCTTCTTACCTCGGCTCATGATTTAAAATAAGAAGCGCAGGAGGTGTCCAGGTGAGCGAAATGCTCAAACAAGAAAAAAAAATCTATAAATGTTTGAGGTTAAAAAACTTCAAAAAGATGAATATAAACTATTTTATATTAGTCCTTCTGTTGTGCAACGTTCCGGGACAATTGTCCCATATTCATGCATCTTTATAATCCTAAAAATAATAATTTATTTTACTCAAAAATTTTCATCCATGTCATATATGTCACAATCTATCCTAAAAGCTATCCTTATGGAACAATAAGGTCTTTATGTATGATTTTATTTGTGACAAATTAAGGAGCATTGAGGATTTTACGAAGGATTTTGGATTGTAAGGATTGAATACGAGAGGAATTTGAAGGTTTAGTGGAGCCCCATAGCTCAACTCCATATTATAAAACTTAATTATCATAATACAAATCAATTGAACAATAATAAATAATATTAATTGATAACCTTTATTTTCTCCTGGCACGTTTACATGACTCAATAACGAAAAAGTTATATCTCCTATCATACTAATTAAATTAGAGAAAACAAGTATATTAATAAGTAAATTCATAGTTAGAACATATTTAAAAAAAAAAACTTAGAGAGTTAAAACTATAAAAGATCCGAGGGAAAGTTTATTAAAGGGATGGAGACCCGAACGGTGGAGGTGAGAGTCAGGTGAGAGAGACCTGCGCAGGTAGGGACCAATCAGGTGAGCGGTGGGCGTGGCCTACTCCCCACCTGTATTCTCTATTCTCACCTGTACCACCTTACATATCCCCAGCTTACACTATATACACTTCTCTTATAATTGTAGATTGATTATGATAATATCAATGTATATAAAGTTAATCATATCAAAAATAATCTAATTTATTAAAATCAATACTTGTTCGTTTATATTTTATGAACTACCTTCATCCCATTGTGATGTAGTGGGCTCATTGCTAAATAATCAGGATTTTCTCGGGATGGTTATAAGCTACTCCAATTTCTCAGGTAAAAAAAAAAATTAACTATAACTTTATGACTAGGTAAACAAAGTATATTAAATAATTAAAATTAATCATTTGTGGCTCAGAAAGTATAAATTTTCTTCATGGTTATTATTAGGGATGGGATTTTTATGTGCTAAAACAACCGAAATATGTACATAAATATGTGCTAATAAATTGTCAAATATTTAAAAAAAATATGTAAATAATATGTATTTATAAATTTTGTATTATTGAACAATATAAATTAATAATTAATTAGCAACTTAATAACTTTAAAAAGGTTACATAAATATGTATTTATTATATATTATATGAATAATATTTTAAAGAAATTATTTTAAAATATGTACCAAAAAATCAACTTAGAGAAAAGCTGTTCAATAACAAGACATTAATTAGTAATTCTAATTAAACTAATTGATTAATAATACCTAAAAATAACAAATATTTCTGAAAATATGTGATTTACAACAAAATATGTAAAAAAGGTCAAATATTTAAAAATATGTGAAATAAAAATGGCTTCTTTTGGCCAGAAATGTCTTGAAACATCTTTAGTTAGTAAGGAATCGCAGATATCATGGTCAGGTAAAAATAAGTGAAAACATAAAAATCCTATCCCTAGTTATTATATACTAATATTTCTGATTGGATTCGATTTCTTCTGAAGAATAAGAAAAAATTTTACTGTTTCAGTAACATGATTTTTATTCACTAAAAATTAAAAACACAATGTGAAGTAGGAATTCAGAAAAGTAGTCCAACAAATTTATTTTTTAAGAATAAGAAAATCATTTTCATTTGTCGTCTAAAACCCTTAAATACTAATTTTCAAAGCAATTAAAAATTAGAAATTTTCACTTCTTTTTTTTGTACCGATGACCGTTGTCCATATAATCATTCAAAACTCCTCTGCATTTTATCCAATTTCTAAGTCAATACAACCATTGGAAAGCCGAATGACTGGTATTTTATCCTACACTAGCATATATAGATTTAATGCTCTTATAAGGGTGAAATATTGGTTTCAAAACAGAAAAAAATGTTCAAACGTTTTATTTTTTATCTCCGGTTCTCATTTGTTTAATTAGATCCGGTCTGTCCCGTTTGGTGCAGTTTATATACCCCTAAACCTTGCTTTGGTGTAGAGTGTTTGAGTTGGTTTGAAGTCACCTTTATTTTTTGACCTTTATATTTTTATTATATAATGCTATTTACGTAGTTAAACTAAATATATGTAATAAGAAATTGATCAAATCATTAATCGAATGTGCAAATAACTAAATATATTAATTATTAAATAAATCAAATGGTATCCTTGTATAGTCTCAACACTTTTTATTATATCAATAGACCAACGTTTCGGCCATCTCAGCCATCCTCAAGGACAATCTTCAAATATAAATTTTCACATCACATCAAATTTTAAAAATCGTTTTGCAGGGTATTCTGCCCAGGCCATAAATTTTAAGTCAAAACTAATGAATTTTTAAATAAATAGGGTGTTTTGACTTAAAATTAATGACCTGGCCAGAATAGCCTGCAAAACGATTTTTAAAATTTGATGTGAGGTGAAAAATTATATTTGAAGATTGTCCTTGAGGATGACCGAGATGGCCAAAACGTTGGACTATTGATATAATAAAAAGTGTTAAAACTATACAAGGATACAATTTGATTTATTTAATAAATAATTACCAGTCTCAAGAAATTGAAAAAATATATTAAAATTAAATATATTAATCTCAAAATTACAATTGTATTCAATAAATATATGAATACCCCTGAATCTACTTGCTAAATATTTCCGGGTCTGCTAGTAATTAAATAAAAGTAATAATTACTATATAATTTAAAATAAGATACAAGGAATTTGAACCAACATTTACTACCAGAGATTTTAAGTAAAATAAATTTATGAAAAATATGGGAAAAATTGATGTTACTATTTAAAATTAATTTTAATATAAATTTAATAATAGGAATGAATAAAAATTGAGACCAAAATACAATTTGAATAAAAATAATAATAAGCCTGACCTGAGTGTGTGGAAGGTTATAAATAGTTTGTTTATCTAATAGTAGAATTAAAATTTAAAAACCAAAATAAAATTTTTAAAAATTAATGAAGTTCTAAAAAAATAAGTAACTAGACATAAGCTCAGGTAAGCTTATTAATAATTAATTTGATTTTCTATTAATTGACTTTTTCATAGTGTGATTTTGACTTGAATTTGAAGACCTGGGAAAAATATCCTGTAAAACATTTATTTTTTTTAAATTTTGATGTGAGGTGTGAATTTATATTTAAGGTATGTTAAATTATTAATAATAATGTTGTTTTTAATTTTTTTTAAAATTAATATATAAAAAGCAGTTAAATGTTTAGATTGTCCTTGAGGATGGCCGAATTGGCCGAAACGTTGGACTATTGATATATTAAAGAATATTGAGACTTAATAAGGATACCTTTAGTAATAATTACTTTTAGAGAGAGCTTGTTATAGCTGATGGCTATAATTATCTCTTAATATTATAACTGATCATGACTTGAAACGTTTTAGGCAAAACATAAGCTAAAAAAAAAAAAAAAGAATATTTTGTGATCTGTGACCTTATATTCCTTTGTTTGAACCCACAACGCCAAATTTCTAATAATTTGTTACCTTGGTCACGTGTTACCCCCAGGATGATCCTCGAAATTTAATATGTTTTAAACCAATTTTCAAATCTGTGTCCTAATAAAATATGGCTGAGGTGATATTTCACCAGAACGATGGATTGATTTATTTTTACGAAAATTTTGGTATAAAACCTTATAAACATCAGATAAAATTATCTTTCGTGTGTGTGTCTGTTGTATAGAAGTTTATCTATGTAATAAAAAATAAAAAACATACAATTGTCTTGACATCTTTATAGTATTGATGGTCCTATGTTCAATAATATAGTAAACCTACCTTTAAGTTACCTCCAAAACATGTTTAGTAAGTCGATAAAAAAAATATTTATATATATATATATATATAACTCAAAATGTTTGAATGTTCTACACTGTAAAAACACTTCAACCATTGCATAATATAAATAATAATCATACCCTTCTTCCTGCCTCCTAGAAATATTATAGTATCTATGAAAACTAATAATTTAATTTTTCAGGATGGCTTGAATATTGATAATTAATTATTTAAAAGTACAGGTATATATATTTAAAGGTTAAAGTTGTTCAAAATGTTCTGCAGAAAGACGATTATTTGCGCACATGTTAGAAAGCGGTAAGGTCAGAGGGAGTCCCTGGAAAATTTATGGTAAATCACTAATAGCCATTGTTTTGGTTACACGAGGGTAGGTATCCTCTCCAAGAACAGATGTCGTTAGAGAATGACGGGAGAGAAAATACCAAGCCATCAAAAGGAGAGAGGAGACAGTTCGAAGAAGGAGGTGACGTGGGGTAGGTTTCAGGTTAATGTGGGAGATAGGTAGGCCAGGCACGTAGAGAACATGTGGCCACTCCAGGCTCCGGCTCTCCAGGGCGGGTCCAGGTGGGCGGGACAGGTGAGTCAAGTCACCTCCTCTCACCTTTCCGCCTCGTCCAATCAGATTCCTTTCTCAGCCCTCCTAAACCGAGTCTCTAATCGAAAGTCGAAAAGACAATACAGGATAATATAAGAGTCTATATTAATGAATTTTAGTGATGTTACAACCCACATTATGAAATATACACCTATACCTCTATTAATTATGCAAAAAAACAAAATTTTAATAAGTATAAAAGATAAAATAAAAATTCTAAAGGCCAGATTTTCAAATATGATTTTACACAAGCATTCATTCATATTCATAATGGAAATTTAAGAAATAGCTAAAAGACTCACTATAAACATACATATATTAATATTATATACACATAAATATTATATGCAATAGTATAATATAATAATATTAAGCAAAGTGTAATTTTGGTAATCAGAACGAATTCCATCAGGAGGATGTTCGCATTTAAGAAACCATTAAGAAAAATAGTGCAAAAAAATTAGCACTATAATTAATTAACTAAAAATAGTTACGTTAATTCTTAACTATATTTATTTATTAAATTGTTTTTCATATTTTTTTTGGAAATATAATAGTTTGAAGTTTTCAAATTTAATTTTTATTTTAAAGATGTCAGTTTTTTTTTTTTTTTTGGTCAGGTTTGAGCCATATCGCTGGTCACTAGCTCTATTTTGGGCGTTTTTTTTTCTTTTACATCCCCAATAATACTATGATTGTTAATTTATAATTGAAAAAATAATAATAAAAAAATTAAATAATACTCTTTGTATAGATTTATTTAATACGCGATGAAAAAAAAAATAGTTCACCAACCAAATTTCTATTATTCATATTTCTACTATTAATTAAATTAGTTTTACATAATCAGATGGTTTTTAGAATAGATATTGTTTATTTCTAATTCCAAAAAAATGTATTATGAACACTTAAAATTTCCACTTTCGATTTTCGATTACAATAGTTTGCCTATAGATCGGTTAAAAATTTCCTTTACACGTGTGCACTTGAATTAGAAAACAAAAATGTTATTGCTTGCTGATTTTCTTTTAAAAAAAATAGTAACTTTTTTTTTTCATCACTAGTTCGGAGTACTGAAGTTCGAATTATCAACGTTACACTAAGAATATTATTATACTATTATATAAAAATAATAATATTTTATAAATAGAAAAAATCATGCCATTAATTTAACCCATAACTTGATAGGCCTTTCTGCACATCTAATTAAAATGTTACAATGCATTCAATTACGTTACAAACCCTGCATTCATTTTTTAATTTATTTAAATAAACATTGATGAATGCTTAAAATTCTGTAAAGTTCGAATCGGAGAAAGTATTTGGAAAAATGATATTAAAAAACTAAGAATATTAATGTACATAAATATTTTTATTTTTTGTTACAAATATTATCGGAAGTTTGACAGATAGAAGTTTTAAAAACTTTCAAAAAATTGTCATCTTTTACATCACCAATGACTTAATTTGTGAAGACTATAAAATTATTTATTCATAAGTAAAAAATAAAAAAATAAAATAAAAATATGAGTTCACCAATAAAATTTGTATTATGCATATTTCTACTATTAATTAAGATAGTATATTATGAACACTTACATTGGAATTAGAATACCCGATATCTAATCTTCAAAAATTTCCACGGTGATTACAATAACTTGCCTATAGATCAGGAGTGTTAAAAATGTATTTTACATATGTGTACTTTTATTTGAAAACAAAAATGTTATTTTATTATCAATTTACACAATTTTGATCATTCTTTTCCTCTCAACTTTTATTCTTTAAAATTCTCCAACGTTTCGGCCCTCAGGCCATTCTCAAGGATACAACCTTCAATATTGATATCATTGCTTTTTTAAAAAACCCAAAAATTGCAGGCTAATTGCCCTTGTCCCATATAACTTTTTTAAATAAAAATTTCCTCCTTTCGTTTATATTTACATTACATTATATTTTAAGTTGTAAATATAAATGAAAGAAAAAATGTGTTTTGTAAAAAAATTTTTAAATCTAGAAATATCAATTTTTTATTTTAAAAAAGTTATATGGGACAAGGACAATTAGCCTGATATTGAAGGTTGTATCCTTGAGAATGCCCTGAGGGCCGAAACGTTGGAGAATTTTAAAGAAAAAAAGGATCAAGATTGTGTAAATTGATAATAAACTAAAACAATCATATATAAAAAATAATTAATCTAAAAATTTTATTGCTTGCTGAGTTTTCTCAAAAAGAGTAACTTAACTTTTAAGCCAGTTCGGATTACTGGAGTGTAAACTCTACTGTAGGCTAATTTCTTTGAATAAAAATTGACGAATGTCTGAAATTCTGACCGAAACGTTGGCATTGATAAAGTAAGTTTTTACTTATTTGTCTTCTCCACTGAACTCACTCTCTATCTTCTGATATAATATCCAGAGTCAACAATAAACGCATTATCTTTTATTTATATGTAAATGATTCATAAAACGTTAAAAAACAATCACTGATAGTTTAAAATATAAAAATGTAAAAACGAAATAAGAAAGACTGAATTAGTTTAAAATGGCTGACCAGGTGAGGTGTGTCAGGTGTCTTACCTCAAAGGTAAGATCTCCATTTGTAGTCACGCCCACCTTTCACCTGCTTTTGAAAAGACTTCAATGAATGACTTCAGGTGTAATATAATTCTTAACACAGAAGTAATAATTTTTTCGTCGGATCTAGTTATAGATATGGTAAAGGTGAGGTATAGTAGCAAGTAAAAGGAAATATTAAGAAAATTAATAAAAATAACAAATAGATTTGAGTACCTGCCAGAATGAAATTGAGATTTGGACTGCCATGTCGGGCTGCCAGGTATAAAATTCATACCTGACTGTATCTATTAGTAACAAGTTTCTAGTCCTCTTTTATGTATTCTTCCTTAACTTATTATTATTATTTCTTATATATACTTTAAAAATTATTTGTTTATGATTGATATTGAAATAAAGAGGAAAATCAACAAAAATATTGTAATAATAAATAATTTTAATGCTTGAACTGAGTGGAGGAAGGTTACAAGCATTGTTGTGAAAACTTTTAACAAATTGTGACTGTGATAAATGAATTTTAATTTTGGTTTTGAATGTAAAAATTGACTAATTAGGTAATTAGACATAATGTAGAATATGACTACCTAATGTTTTAATGTTTCATAGAAATTGTTGTTTTGACCTGGGCAGAATAGCCTGCATGGAGTTGAGTTTTAAATAATTTAGTTCCAAAATTGTATTAAGGTAAGATAAATTATAAATAATAATGTTAAGTAATTTGAATTGTTGAGGATCATACATGTAATAAAAGCTGTTTTGTGGTAGATTGTCCCTGAGGATGGCCGGACTGGCCGAAACGTCGGACTTGTAAGAAAAATAAAATAAGTTGAGACGACTAAAATGGATAAAAAAGAGATTAT
>NW_027105462.1:662559-666959 GCF_000696795.3 Halyomorpha halys | reverse complement strand
CTATAGTGTTTGTATCTTTTTTATCTTCTTCCAAAATTAAAATATTTATTTTATTATAATTATAAAAATTATTTTGAAAATTGGAGAAGTTTGTCGGGAGTTGCGGTCAGCAAATAACAATATAAATTACCAAAACAATATTTATTTAATTTATGCCGACGTTTCGACCTGAGTTTCAGGTCTTCATCAGGGGTTATGGCGTAGATAGTAAAATTATTTTATTTTATAGTAAAACTATTTTATTTTATGTAGAACTTTAAGAAGTTTAGGCGCAAACCAACAGAAAATTATCAAAGAAAAAATACAAATCTTTACATCTAGCATTATAAATAATTGATTAATCATAAAATGATTAAATTAGATCAGATGGATAATTGGCAAAAAATAAATATCGGGAGAACCACACCGAGAAATTTTATAAAAATATATTTCTTCATACCATTCTAAAACCGTGGTTCTCAAAAGACATCATAAAAAATAATACTAAACTTAGAAAGAATCATGGAATTTGCAATAAATACCTGCAGAAAAAGGTATGCGACAATTGTAGTAACGAGATCCTTAAATATTTACTTGAATGACAGGCATAAAAAAATACTGTTCAAAGATTTAGATACCAATCAATATATTATTTATGATAGTATATAAAAAGTAGTATACTATACAAATATATGTTATATCCATAAATATTTGAAATATATAAACAAAAATGTATAGCAGTTATAGGTTAAGGTATAGTATATTAGTAAATCACAAAAATTAAATAAATGATAGCAATAACAAATAGAATATAGAAAAATAATTTTTGGCTCTAAGGAATAAACCAATGCCACCCACACATGTAAAAAGAAAATTGGTTCAACCTTTCGCTTTGAAAAGCCCTGATGAAGCCCTGCAAAGTGGGGTGAAACGTTGAACATTAAAATAGTTATAAACTATTTGTTCTTTTTTTTTTACCGCAACCCTGACCATCTTCTTATATGTAAAAAAAAATCTTTACACCCAGGCACATGTGTTCTCTGGGATAATTTCTCAACCAATATTGTTGTTACCTTTACATGGTTCTTGCTCATAAAAATTTATTGTATTTATTGTAAATATTTCTTTTTTTTCTTTTTTATGTTTATTATTCCTTAAATATTTAAGTTGGTAATTTTAATTGGAGTGTTGTTTAAAATTAAATTTTTAGAAAATAATTTTTAAGTCCCCGATCTCTGATGTTGAAACATCTTAAGGAGGGGGGGAGTTATTATGTATTTCTACTGGTAGAATATACAGAATATATAAAAGGAGACCTAAAGCTTTTATCACACCTGCCATCTTTACCTGTGCAGGTAAACTCCCCACCTGTTCAACAGGTAACCAATCAGTCAACCAGGTAACTCACCCACAATATGGCCTCACCTTCCAACAGGATACATTACTCTTAAAATTTAAAGATACAGTTATATTAATAACATATATAAAACTTTTAATTAGAATTATTTATTGTTTTTATTCCTATAACTGTTTTGGTAAAGTTATTGTTTGGAGGACGGAGGGGAGGTTGTAGTAAAGAAATATTTTATTATTCACTTCTTTTTATTATTATTATTTTTATAATCATTTCGGATATAAACATAGATTCAATATACATGGATAAGGAAATGGAATAAACATTTACAAATCGTATGCATTATTTTTAAATTCTATTTCTTCAAAAGAAATATTTTATAGTTCACTTCTTTTTTTATTATTATTATTATTTCGGATATAAATATAGATTCAATATGTTTGGTTAATATTTTATAATCAGATACTCAATATTTGAAAAATTTTCAGATTTTATTTCTTCAAAAAGCTTTATGTCTGTCCCAGTCAGCATTAGTGGTACTTAGAACTTCTTTGGATTATAACGTTCAAATACTCTTGAAACTCAAGTGGCAGAACCCTCAAAGGTCTGTCTTCCTGTGGTACCCCCTGATGGCTAACACCTGGAGAAGGTATTCCAGGTACGGCCATATTTCTCCTTCCAGGGCCCCAAGAAAAAACCCCCGACTGCTGGTCACGTCTCTACCAAAAGCCTACCTCACTACACCGTGAAACGCCTTCCTAATAGTAACTAACTGCTAAAAAAAATTTACGACCCCCTCCTACGTTGAACAAAAGGAATACATCCTGTGAAATACCTGACAGGACGGCTCCACTTGAAGAAAGAATACGTGCTTCGACCTGGAGCAAAGAATAGTATACCGAGAAATTTTGAAAAGAATTACAAACCAAATTTCTATTCAATTCCTCTTTTGTCGTATTCGCTGTAGTTTCTATCACTAAATAGAACAGGATTTAGAGAAAAAAAAAATACATAGAAAAAATCAGGAAATTTTTATATTTTATTTATTTTTCTGTTAGACGCAATTTTATAATAGAAACCGGTAACATAAAGACTATTAAATTAATTATAGATGAGTCTCCTCAAATAGCTTTAAAAAAAAACAAAAAAAAACCCTATTTGTTTCTTAAGAATTTTTTTTCCCACTCATAATTACCTAATTTAACAGTTTTTACTTTCATTTAGCTGTATAAGGAATATATAGTAGCAGAAAGAATTAGATTGGGCAAAATTTCGAATTTGATCTTTAATGAAAATACACGTTTTGAGGTGCTCTGTGTTCAAATAACCAAGTTTCGCCAAATGAAAGCTAATAACCTATCCCAAAACCGAAAAGTCATAAGAACCGAAACATATTTGTGGAGGAAATTCCTGGAAAGTGATAGCAAAATTTTCGCTAAACCCGACCAGAAATGCCACTTTATAGAATCGCTTTTTTTGACACGTTTTCAATTTCCTCCAAAATAACTCTAACGATTTGGATTAAATGGCCAATAATATGAGATTGGCGATATCCTCATTGAAACAGTCTAACAACTCTTTAATAACGAATATTAAAAAAAAAGGACCTTTAATTATTTTTTTTGTTTTTAAAATAATTTTTGTTAGCAACGGTAAACAATAGATAATTACAAAAGTTACCTTATTACTAATGTACATTATAACAATATGTAAATTAACCTTTGGAACATAGTGGGTTTTTAGTTTTTTTCTTTGAAGAAAACTAAAATTATTTTTTATCCAATCATATACATCTAACTTTGTTTAGTCTTTTTTTTTTTTACTAAAGTATATTCTAACGTTTGCTGGTCAATATTTTTTTCTTTTTATTGGTCATTTCTAATAAAATTATTATTAAATTTATAATGAATAAATTACAAAACTTTATAAATAATATTTTGCATTTAATTATTTTTTAAATTACAATATAGTTTTATGTTACCTTATTATTACTCTTTAGAACAACAATGTGGTAAATTAATTTTTTGAAAATACTGAAATATTGAACTAAAGTATTTTTTAGTAAATCAGTTTTTCTTTGAAGAAAACTAAAAGATTTTTTTTTTATCCTATCATATACATCTAACTTTGTTTAGTCTTTTATTTTTTTTTACTAAAATATATTTTAACGTTTACTGGTCAATATTTTCTTCTTTATTATTGGCCATTTCTAATAAAATTATTATTAAATTTATAATGAATAAACAACAAACCTTTTTTAAAATAATACAAATGCATTTAATTTTTTTTTTAAAATTAAAATATAGTTTCATGTTACCTCATTACTAGTTTCCTAAACAACAATGTGGTAAATTAATTTTTTGAAAATACTGAAATTTTTTAGTAAATCAGTTTTTTCTTTAAATTATTTTTGAAAATAAGTTTTTTTTTATATAATCATATACTTCTAACTTTTTTTTAGTGTTTTTTTTAAAGTATGTTTTAATGTTGGCTGGTCATTTTTTTTTTCTTTTTATTGGTCATTTCTGATAAAATTATTATTAAATGAATAATGAATAAATTACAAACCTTTTTATATAATATTTTACATTTAATTATTTTTTAAATTAAAATACATTTAAATAATTTTTTTCTTTCAAGAAAACTAAAAGTTTTTTTTTATCTAATCATATACATCTAACTTATTTTAGGCTTTTTTTTACTAAAGTATATTTTAACTTTGGCTGGTCAATATTTTTTTTTCTTTTTATTGGCCATTTCTAATAAAATTATTATAAAATTTAAAATGAATAAATTACAAACCTTTTTATATAATATTCTACATTTAATTAATTTTTAAATTAAAATCTAGTTTTATGTTATCTTATTATTACTCTTTAGAACAACAATGTTGTAAATTAATTTTTTTAAATACTGCAATTTTTAGAAAATCAGTTTTTTCTTTTAAAGAGAATTAAGGATTTTATTTCTGCCAATTATTTTCTTTTAAATATACTAATTTAATGAGCCAACGTTTCGCCCCACGTTGCAGGGCTTCTTCAGGGCTATTTTGACGGCAGTCAAAACT
>NW_027105462.1:647443-662509 GCF_000696795.3 Halyomorpha halys | reverse complement strand
TCAAAACTGAAAACTCATTTTCAGTTTTGACTGCCGTCAAAATAGCCCTGAAGAAGCCCTGCAACGTGGGGCGAAACGTTGGCTCATTAAATTAGTATATTTCTACTATTTGAGTTTTTCTTGACCGCACCCGGACCATATTATTTTCTTTTAAGTTTTTGTCTCTTTTGCTTTTATTTTGTATTTTTTAGTAATCCCGTTTATCGGTCATTTCTAATAAAAAGAATTATTTTTAAAAAAATTAAAAATGAATAAAAAAACAAACCTTTTTTAAAATAATCTAAATGTATTTCTTTATTTATTTTTTTTTAATGCACCACTGAAAACACGCTAGATTAAAACTACACCTTAGAACCCACTGACGAAAGCAGTCCATCATCATTTGAACTGAGTTCCTGGAAGGAGAGGGCTTTTAATTTGTAGCCTGTATAAAATAAAAATGAAAATGAAAAAAAAAAGGATCCACTAGCGGAAGCAAAAGGGGAGAGGATGAAACCCCTTCCGGTTTAATTAAAGTATAATAATAAGGGACGATAGGGGAGGCTGTGACGTCTTGGAGGGTCCAGTACTCCATCTTCGCCCAAACCGGAATTTCTTCTGCGATTGGAGTATCCTTCTCGAAATAATTCTTAGTCACTCTAACAATATAACGAAATAATATTGATACACCTAGCTCTCCCCTTCAAAAAAAACAAAACATTTTTTTAAAATATTTATTATTTTTAAAGATCTTATTTCTTTGTTTTTAATTGTTCTACTGATGTGGCTATTTCGTTTTTGACCTATTTCATTATTTTTATGTATTAATAATTTCTTTTAATTGACATTGCCTTTGTGTAACGAACTGAACGATCACTGGATCTCACCCCTGGACATCACTGGAGAAGAGAGGTATGGGAGAGTGGAATAGAGTAAATAGAGAGATTAGTGTAGATAGGGTTGAGAACAAAAAATGGAAAGAATGAATAAAGAAAATGTAAAATTCATACAAATAGTACTGTACTAGAGGCTAAGAGAAGAAAAAAAAGGCAGTTATCTCACCCCAATTTTTTATTACTTTAATAAAAACTATGTATAATTACTAGTTACTAATGAGTCTCCCAAGTATACGTAGGGGGAATAAAAAATGGTGGCTGTTTCAAAAATTTAAAAAAACATTAATTTTTCATTCGGAGCTCTACATATTAAAAACTACCAACAACACAAGAAAATCTAAAAGAACATTATTTAAAGAAGAGTAAATTTGCTAAAATATTAACCCTAATAGAGCTATTTATGTCCAATAGTTCTCGAGATACAGCCTTTTAAAATGCAACATTTCATAAAAATGTCCTGAAATATCAGTAGTTAGTTAATTTATTTTGAGAAATCTATATCTAGGAACTATGTGATGTACAGATGTCTATTAGCACTCAAATTAAAGCTAGTTTAATGTACTATAAAGTAGTTTATGACCTTTACCTTCGTACAAGTAGTAGTTTTCATGATATTCGCTAAAATAAATTGATTTATAGTTGTTGGGGTAATAAGTTTGATTTATGAAAACTTTATTTCAGAAACCATTGGACGTACAGATGTCTGTCAGTACTCAAATTTAAGCTAGTTAAATTTACTATAAAATAGTTAATAATATTTATCTTTGTAGGAATAGTAGTTTTTATGATAATTGGCAAAATAAACTGACAAAATGTTAATTTCAAGTTGTTCGTATAAAATGTTGGATTTTTGAAAAATTTATTTTAGCAAATTTCATGAAAACTGCTACTCCTACAAAAATAAACATTATAAACTACTTTGTAGCTTATTAAACAAGCTTTTATCTGAGTGTTAATAGACATCTGTACGTCACATAGTTCCTGAAATATTGATTTCTCAAAATAAATTCACTAACTATTGATATTTCAGTACGTCCCATACAACATTTTTATGAAATGCTGGTTTTTAAAAACCTATATCTACTATATCTCGAAAACTATTGGACGTAAGTAGCTCTATTAGAGCTCACAGTTTAGCAAATTTACTCTTCTTTAAATATTGGTCTCTTAGATTTTCTATTGTTGTTGGTAGTTTTAAAAATATAAAGCTCCGAATAAAAAATTAATTATTTTTAATGTTTTTAAGCCGCCACTATTTTTTATTTACCCTACCTATACTTTGCAGACACAACAATTTTGACTGGTAATTATACATAGTTTTCGTTAAAGTAATAAAAAATTGGGGTGAAATAACTGCCTTCTTTCCCCTCTTGGGTTCTTGTACTATTACCAAAGGAATTGAATTTGCGACAAGGTTCAAACGTATAGATCCATAAGGAGATATGATAGGATTGGGAGGATTAGTGAATAACAGCATGTTAAACAAATATATATTCAATCTGAGAGCCTATTAATTGAGCCTTTGAACCTGCACTATCTCGAGTCAGCGGGGACAAAAAAAAGAATAATAAGACTAAACAACCCATAAAGAAATGTTAAAAGAAAGAAGACAGGAGGGAAAAAAAGAGGTTAAGGAGTTAAGAAGAAAAGTTATATAAATGAGAGAAGATGTTTATGGAGAGTAGAGCTGTTGTAAACAGTAGGCACATGGGGAACACCTGTGGGAAAGGTGTTTACCGCCCTCTTGGAGCTCTTCTTGTAAATAATTCATTTTTTTCTCTCCCTCCTGTTTGTTTTACTTCTTCTTCCCCCGATGGCCTCTTAGGACCAAGGCAATATGTTTCCACTATATACTAAATCTATTTATTTATCTCGTATCGTCTCTTCCCACCATTATTAGGTAGAAAGAAGTTTCCTTCAACTTAAAATAAATATATAATTAGGATACCCTAGTTGGCTGTAGTCAAAATATCTTCCCTGTTAATTATCCTTTACTCAGATATGTTGATAGTGAAGTAGATAGTAGGAACATAGTCAGGGTGGTGGTCGATAAAGGTATCAAAATAGTAAAAGAAAACTATTTTTTGTTAACCAACGTTTCGTCCCGCTTCTGCAGGCCTTCTTTTTTTTTAAATATATAAAAGAAATGATAATAAGCTGAAGTTAAGGAAATATAGATTAAGGTGGATTGGAAACTATTCACTAAAAATTTAGTATTTATTAGTAACCAATAATTTCCAATCAACCTATATGTATACTTCCTTAACTTAAGCTTGCTACTATTTCTTTTATATATTTTTAAAAACGAAGCCCTACAAAGTGGGGTGAAACGTTGATTAACAATAAATAGCTTTCTTGTACTATTTTGATTGAATCATAAGGAGGCGAAATTCTGAGGCGGGAATCCGTAATAGATACTCATTATAACAATAAAAAAAAAAAAAAAATCCAAATCAACATTTTATGAATATCTTTAATCGTAAATCAAAAAAATAACTACCCCTACGAAGATAAACACGATACTTTCGAGCACATTAAACTAGCTTTTTTTTTAATATATAATTTATTGATATTTACAACTGTAAATAAATACATTAAGTAAATTTGAGGAATCCATAATGGTAGTAAGCATGTAGAGAAACAACCCATTGGTAGCACTCTAAAAAACTTTTTACAATATAAGGCCTCGAGGCCATCTTCTTTTCAGATGCCTCGGAGGATTGTCCAGAATAAAAGAGGAAGCAAGATTAGAAACTAATGGGTTTGAGTGGTTAGGGAGTTTGTAATGGAAGGATTGATATCTGGTTCTCCTCTTGGAATCTTGTACTAGTATAATTTGGGACAAAAATCAAAATTCATTCTGGAATTATTACGTTAATTTAATTTTACCTGATTTGTTAAGACTGGTCCACTACTAAGTAACGTATAGAGCAAGTATTTTCATCATCAAAATAACACTTACCTATAACATAAAAAAATAAATAAATAAACAATAAAAAAAATAGTAAAATGCTAGAATTTAATTAATTTTATTAAAGGGTAAAAGTGGTTATAACAATACTTTAATTAAAAAATAAAATCGAATCTAATTCTAAAACAATTTTCTTTTATTACCCGCTACCTCGTAATTTTAAATTAATGCTTAAAGTACCACCAATGGGTGGTTCCTTCCCAAGATTTTCAAGTGTATATGAAACATACAACATATTTACTCATTGTATTTATTATTGTACAGTTGTAAATCTAAATAAAGAAAAAAAAAACTTATAACACTGAGGTAATGACTTTGTGGAAGGTATCCAGTTTTGAAACATTTGGCGTAGGGTGTTTAATTCTAAAAAAAAGTAGTGGATAAGCATAATCTTGAATAAATCACCTCCTAGCACAACCGTTGTTCAAAAAACTGTACTACCTTACAAAGTACTGAATTCCTGATCTTTTATGCGTTGGAGAGGTACATTTTTTTATTATTATAATTTATTTATTTATCTTTTCTTATGTATATATTTTATGAATGAATACTAATTGTGCTTGAGCTTAGCAAATAGTACTATTTTTCATTGATGTTTATATTATTGTCTATACTATAAAATAAAATTAAAACAAAAAATAATTGAGGAATATTAGAATAGAAAATAATAACTAGCATTACAAGAAAAAATTATAATAATTAAATGAAATAGCCGCCATATTTATACGTAAGACTGAACAAGGAATGTTTTTCCTGAAAGTTACCCCCATTCACTCTCAACTTTGATCTTTTGTTTCGCCATCATACTTTTTAAGCGGAGTGACTCCTTTGTTTGCAGAGACGCGGACAGATAGGAAATGGTTGGGGATCCTGAGGAGCACAAAGCAGAAGACGAAGTGGAATCATCTTGTCCTAATACCTCCTCCTCTGGGATCCTTAGATTAATTGGTCCTTTTGTCCTTACACCCTTACAGAGGGATAAGGATGAAGAATTGTAATTTACTAACTCCTTCAGGAGAAAGGCGGTCCACTTTCTTAAGTCTTCAGCTCTCGCCTCTTTAATTCACTTGTTTTAATTTTAGAATTTCCGATGTAGACAAAATTAAGAAAATACACATTAATCATTATCTTCAATATTTATTTACATTACAGATTTTTCACTAAATCTAATTTGGTAAATGGTCTGATAATATTTAATTAAAAATAAAATAATAACTCATACAATTTACACAAATAAAAAAATAATATTAAAATTAATAAAAATAAAATTAAAATAATAAAATGGCTAAAAAACTCTTAAAAATTATGTGTATATATAGAGTAATCTCATTAATTTGAACTTCCTTACTCTGACCACTCCAGTAATCCGAACTGGTGTAAAATTTTTTTTTTAATTTATTTATTTAATGTAATTTACAATTGTACAAAATAAGTAAATATGTTGTATGTTTCACATACACTTGAAAATCTTGGAACGGAACCACCCAATGGTGGTACTTCAAGCATTAATTTAAATTAGAAGGTTCCGTGGCCATCTTCTTTTCAGACACCTCGGAGGATTATCAGGGATTGTTAAGGATGAGAGATTAAGAAATAATGGGTTAGGATGGGTAAGGAGTTTGGAATGAAAAGACGCATATCTGTTTTGGGCCAGATCTGCAACGAATGGGATGTTAAGATCTTTGTGAATGAGTTTATTTGTAACGTAATAAGGAGCATCAAGGATTTTACGCAGGATTTGGAATTGTAAGGATTGGATGCGGGAAAAATTTGATGGTTTGGTGGAGCCCCAGAGCTCAATTCCATATGTCCAAATTGGTCTGATTATCGTAGTGTATACTAATTTTTTGTAGTGAATGGGAAATTTAGAGAGCGTTTGACAAGTAGGCGTTGTAGCAATCGGAATCTACGAGCAGTTTCTTGTCGTTTCAGTCTTGTGTGTGGATTCCAAGTAATTCTCTTGTCAATATGGAGTCCTAAGTATAATCTGTAGTATAAGTATAAGTAGAATCTGTTCAACAGGCGTTGGCGTAAAAATAAAGTTAGTTTCTTTGAGAAAACTCAGTAGGCGATAACATTTTTGTTTTCAAATAAAAGTGCACGTGTGTAAAAGACACTTTCAACTTCCCGATCGAAAGTGAACATTTTTACACAGTTTATATTTTGGTGTTCTAAACTATTATTGAAAAGAAAAAAACATGATACAACCATGCAAGAGTGGCAGAACATTAAAATTAAAATAAAGATAAAATAAGAAAATATGTAAAAAAAGTGTTCTTATCAGTATTTTTATGTTAGCATTCTTATCAGCTCTGAAGAAGCCCTGCAAAGTAGGGCGAAACGTTATTTAACAATAAATAGTTTTTTCCACTGTATTGGTATCATTATTGACCGCCACCTCGACTATCTTCCTATAATATACTTCATACTGTTGTCTTTGTTTATATATTTCAAATATTTATGAATGAGACGTATTTTTGCAGTCTGTTATTTTCAATATACTATCATAAATAATACTTTGATTTGTATCTAGATCTTTGAACAATGTTTCTCATTGTTTTTACTATGATGGGAATTTTTAAATAAATCAATTGGTACCCATCTTAAGTCTCAACACTTTTTATTATATTAACAGCCCAACGTTTCGGCCAATACGACCATCCTCAAGGATAATTTAAAATATAAATTTACGCCTCACATCCAATTATTCAAAAAGGTTTATATGATAGTTGATAGTGTTTAGTTCTAAAATTAAAAGTTTTAAAAATAATAAAATTGTGACAAAATAGGGTACGCTGTACTTGTACTTACTGACCTGAAAGGCAGAATAGCCTGCAAAATGTTTTTAAATAATATGATGTGATGTTTATATTGTATATTTTTTTAAATATTTATTTATTGCTATTTATAACTGTACATTATAATACATTTAGTAAATCTGATCTATGTTAAATTGGAGTGTTACAGGCGTGTAGAGAAACTACCCATTGGTAGCAGCACTTTACATTAGCTGGTCTCGTGGCCATCTTCTTTTCAGGCACCTCGGACGATTGTCAGGAATGGAAGAGGATGCAAAGTTAGAAACTAGGGGGTTTGAGTGGTTAGGAAGTTTATAATCGAAGGAGTGATAACTGGTTCGGGCTAGATCGGTTACATAGGGAACATTAAGGTCTTTATGTATGATTTTATTTGTGACAAAGTAAGGAACATTGAGGATTTTATGAAGGATTTTGGATTGTAAGGATTGAATACGAGAGGAATTCGGGGTTTAGTGGAGCCCCAAAGCTCAACTACATATGTCCAGATTGGCCTTATTGCAGTCATGTAGATCAGTCTTTTGTAATGTGTTGGAAGTTTAGACTGTTTGTCTAGTAAGTGCTGTAATAGTTGAAATCGACGTGCTGTTTCCTGTCTTTTCAGTCTTGTGTGAGGATTCCAGGTTAGTCGTTAGTCCAGATGTAGTCCAAGGTAGCGGATCTGCCCAAAAGGGTTAAGGGCAACATTATTGAAGTATACTGTAGGGCAGTCAGTAGGTTTACGATGTAGGGTAAAGGTAATTTGATGGGATTTATCTTAATCCTCCAATTACGACACTATTCTTCGAGGGCTGTGATATGGGATTGGAGATTTTGGCATACAATTAATGGGTTATTATTAACAGCGAGCATACATGTGTCATCGGCATACGTGGTGAGGATAGTGTTAGGATTGGTTGGAATGTCACCTGTATAGACGGAGTATAGGATGGGACCAACGATACATCCTGAGGAACACCAGCGGACTGAGAATAGAGGGATGAATAGGAACTACTGTGGAATAATCTATCAATGAGAAAGGAAAGAATGATGATAAAGTATGTAGGAGGAATTTACGTAGTTTGTTGGTGCCAGACTCGATTAAAAGCCTGTTCAACATCGAAAAAGACTCTCGCGGAGTACATTCCGCGCTCCAAAGAAGATTAGACTTATATTATATTGTATTTATATTTAAAATTGTCTTAGAGGATTGTTGAATTGGCCGAAACGTTGGACTGTTGATATGAGTGTTGAGACTTAACATGGTTAACATTTGATTTATTTAAACAATAAATAACAGTAACAAGAAATTAAAAAGATTATATACGAAACAAAACATTTTTTTTAATTTTCTTATTTTATCTATATCTTTATTTTAATATTCTGTCACTCTTGCAATGGTCGTTTTCATTTAGCCCTGCAAAGTGGGGCGAAGCGTTGGTTAACAATAACTAATTTTTTTCTACTATTTTGATACCTTTATTGACCGCCACTCGGACTATTCCTACTATAATAGATATATTTATGGTACAGTATTTTAGTAAAACTGATATATTTAAACAAATGAATAATACCAGTAACAAAGGAATTGGACAAACTGTCCTACAGAGATTTCATATAAAATAGTTAAATAATATTTGACTGTATGGAATAAACAAATACCAGTCACACCATTTCGCAAATTTCCTATTCACAGTAAAGTGGTCCAGTTATGCTTGACTAGAACAGCATTACTAAGCAAACCATTTCTTGACGAAAACAAACGATTTCCGAGATTATACGTCAGATACAAGAGGGAAGGTGATCAGTCCTGGTGAAGGACAAAAACAAAATAAAGCGAATGGATGAGGACAATTGACCGCAGGTTCGGGCCGGGGGGAACCAAATGTCCTTGGTCGAGGGACCCTTATGTAAATATGATACATACCACATCCCCTCCCCAATCCCGCAGAGCAAATTCGTCCCAGTAATTGGTTTGTCACTACCACTCCTTCCGATTCTTATTCAGTTCACTCTTTACTCTTTCTAATTGTTCATCTCCTTCTACGTGCGCTCAGTAGAAAAGTAGATAGACCAAGAAACCGTGAAAAAAAACATTATTCCACTCATTTACTTTAATGAATACTATACAGAGTTAATTGACCGTCTGTAATGTATAAAAAGAAGATGGTCTGGGAGAGCTCAAAATAACTCAAATAGTATACTATTTACTGTAATCCAACGTTTCGTCCAACTTTCCAGGGCTGTTATCTATACTTTAACATTATTTTATATCTGTTTGCTTTCAGATGTTACATATTTGTTAACCATCAATTCCCCCAATCCTCCATCATGTTAGTCTTCTCGCCTTCAGCTCATTTTTGTGTTTAATTATTATCAAAATATACAACTTCAGTTTCAACAGAATTATAAATTATTTTTTTAATCGATATAAAGCTGATCTCCAATCTGTACATGGCATTTTTTTCTGCAAACTAATTGTACAAGAGACAGGGTAAAAAAAAAGGCAGTTATTTCTCTCTAATTATTTATTACTTTAATGAAAACTACGTATAATTACTAGTCAAAATTGATGAATCTGTCAAGTATTCTTAAAGGAGATAAAAAATGGTGGCTGTTTCAGAACGATAAAAAAAAATTAATTTTTTATTCGGAGCTCTGTATCTTTAAAATTATCAAAAACTTAATAGAACATCATTTAAAGAAGAGTAAATTTTCTCAAATTTGAGCCCTAATAAAGCTACTTACGTTGGTGAATTTATTTTAATCTATATCTTAAAAACCATTTGACGTACAAATCTCTATTAGCACTCAAAATAAAGCTATGAAAAATACAACTCCTACGAAGATAATAAAGATTTATGCTTCGAATGATTTTTGAGATACAGATTTCTCAAAATAAATTCACTAATTTTTCAGTAAAATTTAAATTAAATATTGCTTTTTAAAAAGTTAAATCTAAATATATATAGAACGCAAATAGCTATATTAGGGTTAATATTTTAGCAAATTTAGTCTACTTTAAATGATGCTCTTTTTAGTGTTCATTCGGTTTTTTAGTGCTTTTGATAATTTTAAAGATATGGGAGCTTCGAAAGAAAATTTTTTTTAACACTTTGAAACAGCATCATTTTGTATTTCTCACTATACTTGGCAGACTCGTCAACTTTGACTTGTAATTATACATAGTTTTCATTAAAGTAATAGAAAATTTAGGTGAAATAACTGCCTTCCCCCCCCCCCCCGGCTCTTGTACTATACGTTGATAGTTCCCGTTGATATCCTTGAATCATCCTGAGATTCGACGAAATAAGATAAACAATTTTATTTTTTTGATGTCTTTAAAAATTAAGAGTGAAATAAATTTTTAAAAAACCTCTTGTCTAAACAATTAAATTCCTAAAGGTAGACGAGCACTTAGTCAAACTCCAGATATCAGAGACAAATTGATTATCAAGTCAACATCGAAACAAACAATCGATTGTGGAAGCAGTGATGCAGGAGTGAGTGATGTTTTGACTGGCCGTTAGGGTGCGCTCTAGGGTTAGCTCACCCAACCGTGTCTCTTCTCTTTGAATCCCTTGTTTTTTGTACAATTGTTTTTTGTTTTTTTTTTAATTTTTTTTATTCTGTATATTTAAGAGAAACAGTTGAATAATTTTCAATATCACTTGCATTTATATATTTAAATAGTTTATTATATAAAACATTTTTTATATAATAACAAAAACTCCGAAGCATTATGCCCACAATACAACTAAAATATACCTCTATATAAACAATTGTTGAATTATGACCATTGGCGAATACCTTTACATGAAGATAACAGAAATCCTAGGGGTGTTACCTACCCACCTGTTGAATTGTAATATTCCGTGAACAACAACAAAAAAAAACATAAGTAAATTAACAAGTTGAAAGCATAGAAAGAACAGCAGAACTATATGTACAAAAGTTTAATAATAATAAGAAATATATGTATACAGAATGAAAAGAAAAAAAAAAAGAATTCTTATCAAGTAATAAAACAATTAAAACTTATAGGCTGATTTAACCTTAATAACTATATTTACATTATTATTCTCTTATCCAGGACATGCTGAAGAAACGTCACTGCACTATATCCCCACTTCTTGTGTTAATGACCGTCCATTGAAGTAGAACACCATAATTTTGAAAAACAAAACGTATGAGATGACATTTCTCATGTGGTGCTATTTCGGTTCAAACAGTAAAAACTTTAGTTTAAAGAGAGCCTTTAAACTATTACCACTTCACATTGAACAATCGGAACGTGTTCCAAAATCAAACTGTCACCTTCACTATATCAAAACCCACTCGTCTGAACATACGTGTTCAAAATCAAAACTGTCCTCTTCATCAAAAAACAAAACCCACTCGTCTAAAACATATCGCTCGTGTTTTGTTTTCACCATGACAACCGTAACACCTCTTGTCTACACAGATCTCGCCAGTGTTTTTATTTCACCATGGCAACCGTAACACCTCTTGTCTACACAGATCTAGCCAGTGTTTTTATTTCACACAATCGACTTCGACAATACAATAATTTTACACAAAGAAAATAATACGTTCAAAAGAAAAATACTTGAATTTTATAAATCAGAGAACATTAATCTTAAAAGGATTTTAAATCAGACACAAGAAGTTTGAACCAACACTAAGCAATACTAATTTATAAAAAATATGGGTAAATTTAATGTTACCATTTAAAATTTGATGAATTTTAATAATAAAAAAAAAAAGAATTTAGACAGAAATAAATTATGAAATAAATTAATTATAAACCTGATCTGAGTGTATGGAAGTTTTTTTTTTTTTTTTAATTATTTATTTAATATAATTTACAACTGAACAAAATAATACAATAGGTAAATATATTGTATGTTTCATACACACTTGAAAATCTTGGGAAGGGATCACCCATTGGTGGTACTTCAAACATTAATTTATTTTTATTACTAAATTAGAAGGTCCCGTGGCCATCTTCTTTTCAGACGCCTCGAAGGATTATCAGGGATTGTTAAGGATGAAAGATTAAGAATTAATGGGTTAGGATGGTTAAGGATTTTGGAATGAAAAGACGCATATCTGTTTTGGGTCAAATCTGCAACGAATGGGATGTTAAAGTCTTTGTGGAAGGTTAAAAATAGTTTGTTCATATGATATTTGATAGTTTTAAAAATTAATGAAATTGTGACAAAATAGGTAACTAGACATAAGCTTAGACAAGGTTATTAATAATTAATATGATTCACTATTAATTTATTGTTTCATAGGGTAATTTAACTTGTAATTAATGACCTGGACAGAATAGCCTGTAAAACGTTTTTTAAATAATTGGATGTGAGGGGTAAATTTATATTTAAGATAGGTTATATATTAGTAATAATTCTTTTGTTAAAATTGTTACAAATGAATATATAATAAAAGCTGTTAATTGTTAGATTTTCCTTAAAGATGGCCGAATTGGCCGAAACGTTGAACTCTTAATGATATAATAAAGAGTATCATAACATGGATACAAATGTATTTATTCAAACAATAAATAATAGTCTCATGAATATATTATTATTATTATAAATTAATAAGTTATTTTTATCCTTTTATTTTCTATTTTTATTTTTGGAACGAATGCCACGTAATTTCCTATAGGTCAACTATGAATCTTAATTGCAATTAAAATAATTAAAACTCCATCCTGACTCTCATATTTATTTAAACGAACACTCACAACGAAACTCCTTTCTCAACACTCAAATATAAATATAAATACAGACAGAGCCTTTGAAGCTAATCAACAGCAAAGAAGGTTTACAAACACGTTTAGGGAACAAACTGTCTTTGACACGATTCCTTAAAATGAAAAATATTTATCTGGCTAAAAAAAAAAGACAGTTCTTAATTGGGTTAAGGGGCTATTTCTACTTTAAGGATCAAGGTGTTGTGGTTATCAATTTTTTATTTTTTATTTTAACAATAAAATTCAGCAAGTAAAAGCGACAAGAAAAGAGTACAGTGTAATCTCGGTAATCCGAACACTCCATTAACCGAATTGGAGTAAAACAAAATTCTTATGAGATTGAAAAATTTGAATCTTAAAGATGCGTTATTGTTAATAGCTGGGGGAACCATATAATACAAGAGTCCAAGAGGAGACCATTCTATAATTCCTTTTATTCATTGGATGTTATCTTGTTCTTTGTTCTAAGCCCTGATAATGGCTTGAAACTCTGGCCGAAACGTAGGCACTGATAAGTATTTACTTATTTGTGTTCTTCACTGATCGCATTATTATAATTCTAGTTTTTAATTAAAGTGCCAGTGCTAACAACATACGCTGATGACACATGTATACTTTCTGTAAACAACGACCCAACTAATGCATCACAAACACTACAGGCACACATAACATCTATTGAAGAATGGTGTAAAAACTGGAGAATCAAAATAAATCCTGAAAAATCCCACCAGATCACCTTTACTCTCCGTCGTAAACCTCTGCCCTCCTGTCCTACAGTATCCTTTCTAGATACACCACTAACGCCTATTGAACAAATTCGATACTTAGGACTCCATCTTGACAAGAGACTTACTTGGAATCCACACACAAGACTGAAACGACAAGAAACTGCTCGTTGATTCCGATTGCTACAACACTTACTTGACAAACGCTCTAAACTTCCCATTCACTACAAAAAATTAGTATACACTACAATAATCAGACCAATTTGGTCATATGGAATTGAGCTCTGGGGCTCCACCAAACCATCAAATTCTTCCCGCATCCAATCGTTACAATCCAAAATCCTTGATGCTCCTTATTACGTCACAAATAAACTCATTCACAAAGACCTTAACCTCCCATTCGTTGCAGATTTGACCCAAAACAGATATGCGTCTTTTCATTCCAAACTCCTTAACCATCCTAACCCAATAATTCTTAATCTTTCATCCTTAACAATCCCTGATAATCCTCCGAGGCGTCTGAAAAGAAGATGGCCACGGGACCTTCTAATTTAGTAATAAAAATAAATTAATGTTTGAAGTACCACCAATGGGTGGTTCCTTCCCAAGATTTTCAAGTGTATATGAAACATACTATAAAATTACCTATTGTATTATTTTGTACAGTTGTAAATTACAATAAATAAACAAAAAAAAAAAAATTAAAGTGCCTCGTTCATTGATCCAGGAACAGAGGAACATACTTCCCCTTACAGTCAATGATTACGGTTTGGTATTACACTATAGGGATACAAGTGAAATACCAGGTTTCCCTGACGACCAGGAGGTGGGAGATGGTATTTTTGACTAAATTAGTGAGACAGCGGTAGCCTCTAGAGGCCCGGAAATTTCATTTGACTCTAGACAGACGTCAAAGCGGAATGCAGGATATGAGGAGAGGACGTAGAGGCAAAGTACCTTGATGACCGGGGTGAAATATTAAGGCTCCCTCATTCCCGATTCCGTTTTTCCCGCCGGCGGTTAATATGTTCCCGCGCTAAACTGGTCCCTCCGGGGGGCCATTAGGTGTTTTTTACCCCCTCCCCTCCTTCAAGGAGCCAATCCGATTAGCCTGGCAGTGTCCTCTCCAAAGGGTTATGTCCAGCACTCCTGCTCCCCAAGGACATAAACCAACAGGAGGCGTATAATAGCTACCACGTTATCACAGTTGGTTAAACATTAAGTTCCTCAAAGTAGTCGAGGAATAAATATTTACAAAAATGCAATAGTTGTTGAGCGTGGATATTATATAAGACCACCTAATACCCCACTAAGACCCCTTTTTTATTTATTTTATTTTTTTTTATTTTCAAATCCTCTTTATTTATATAAAATTACAATTAAAAATTTTTGATAATACATAGTATATACAAATTACATACTGACTTTGCTGTATGGCAGTATAAGTTGAGTTGAGACACCCAGGGAGAGAGGCCTTATATCACTTTTGAAGTATTAGCTTAAATGGGGAAAAGGAAACTTTAAGATAGCTAAATCAAGCAATATTTAAAAAGCGCCTGAAATTGGAAAACGGCTTGAATATTATATGATGATATATCTTAATGACCAAAATGTCATAACTTCACCCTTCAATCTAATCCTTACAGTCCAAAATTCTTCGTAAAATCCTTAATGCTCCTTACTTTGTCACAAATCATATCATACATCAGGACCTCAATGTCCCCTATGTTGCCGATTTGGCCAGAACCAGATACCAATCCTTCCATAATAAACTTCCCAACCAACTCGTTTCTAACCTGGCTTCTCCTTCATTACCTGATAATCCTCCTAGACGTCTACAGTTACAATCCAAAATCCTACGTAAAATCCTTGATGCTCCTTATTACGTTACAAATAAACTCATTCACAAAGACCTTAACATCCCATTCGTTGCAGA
>NW_027105462.1:637051-647088 GCF_000696795.3 Halyomorpha halys | reverse complement strand
AAAAAAAAAAAAAAAAATTTTTCACGTATTACTTCCACTTACTATATATTTCATGTAGGTAAGTGACTGTAAAAACAAGACAAATATAAATGATTTGAAAACTTAAAGATGTCAAACTATTATTATCCTAAACCTGATTGAAAAGTATACTGGATTGAGGTGAGTAAGGGATAATGAGATAGAAAGAGAGAGAGATTAGTATAAGAGATTGAAATAGAAGACAATCAGTCTTCGTTTGTTAGTGATTAGCTGAAGGCGGCTGAGTAAACACCTCTCGCCTGCTGTCGGAGAAAAAACAAGAGTCAGTTAGTGATAATTGAATGAAAACACTAAGCGGTGTTAGTAGTAGTATATAGGGTATAACGGTGTGTTTGTGGCGCGGCATCTGTATCGATGAGAACAGTCCGAAAAAGTATCTGAATATATTCTGAAAAAAAACCAGAGTGCGCCACCAAACGGGTACCTTAACGAGCATCGACCCCTTATTAACAACTCCATTAAAATATTTTAATATGGCCAATTGAATAGGCTTAAACTATACAGAAGTGTGGAGTATACATATCTATAATAAAACTAATACGTTTTTAATGTAATTTAGTTTTGTATTAAATGTGGACTCATTCGAAACCGACTGCACACAGTGTTTGGAATGTTGTTAAATTGCAATTATCAGCCAGTAGGGGTATTCATGATCTTTACTTTTACATTTTAAAGCGTGTTAAATAGAAAAACTTTTAAATTGATGGATATTAAATGGATAAATATTTCCTTCTTTTAGCATGTTAAAATGATATAACATACAACATGGTTGAGAGTCTGTTAAATGGAGAATGACGTCACGAAACAGGCCAGTTTTTATTTATTTTTTTTTCCCGAACCCTCTAAAATAGAAATAAAAGTGAATTAATGAGTGCATTACTGTGAAAAAAAAGAAAAGTAATTCGTGTTGTGTCTTTTTTACTACCTTTGGTATTTTAAGGATACCTGTTATGTTTAATATCACGTATGAGCTTTCCATTTAAAGGAGCTATTTTGAGTCCGGAGGTGAGGGGCCTCCTCGTGTTGTATCCCATATAAGATAAAGATAAAAATAAAAATAAGAATAAAAATAATAAAGACGATAGATAATGATGAAATAATAAGAAAAACAGTCAGAAATCGAAAAGAAGTGTGAGGGAGGAGGGTTGGGGTGCATCAGAAGATGGAGCTATGAGGTGATGTTAATAGGGTTTTTGGAACCTTTCCTGCCCTGCCACCTCGCAGGAAGGGTGGATGGAGTGATAGACTGGAATACTGGATTGAAGGAGGCAGGGAAACTTTCAAAGAATTTAATGTGTCTCCGTGTGATGTGTTGTTGTACAGTTTCTAACTGTAGTTCGTTAAGAATGTGTGCCATGTTACGTCTTTCCAGAGATATCACTCGACATATCTTCTGTAGTGTGCTGTTTTGGTATTGTTGTAGTGATTTCAGGGCTGTTGGGTAAAGATAGTGTAGTAGTGGTGCGCCGTGTAGGAGTGATGGTCGTAGTATTACTTTGTAGATGAGTAATTTGAGTCTGAGTGACAGCCCTGGTGAGTATGAAACAGACCAGCTGAGCTTGTCACAGTTTTATTTATTGTCGTGTTAGGTTACTTACTCCTAGGTTGTGTATATTTTTTCTTTTGTCTTGTGACAAAATGACTCCGTTGTACATTCGGAAAAGTTCAGGTGATCTTATTAAAAGTGATTGTGAAGGTAAGAATTGTTTAATATTTTGTATTTATCTACAGTTTATTATTGTTAATAATAAAACAGTTATTTTTTTTGTCAAACCAACAAAATTAAAAGTATTTTAGAAAGAAAATTGTTCATGTATTCTTTAAATAAGCTCTGATTCTGTCGAAAACGTTTTGTATATTCCCAATACATTCCCTTAGATAGGTGAGAGTAAAAAATATCACAAATTTAATATTATTATTATGTGCTACGTTCAATAAATATTTCATTAGTTTATTATAACTTCACAGCGGTGCTAATGTCCTATCCCATAGCTTTACGAAAAATACAGTTAGTCTCTTTAAGAAACCCTCAAATCATCCATCCGAGTACTGACCAGTCTCGACGTTGGTTAACTTAAGCCACCCTAATTAAAATATTGAAATAAATTAAAGACACCCGTTTACGTATTTTCATAGCAAACCTAGAAACGATTAAATAAATTAAATGAAATTAAACGCCAGTTCTTGAGTTGAAAATAATGAGCAAGTGTAAATGGTACACTTTCATTAACAACAGCAATTAAGTAATTCGTAAAGTAACGAGGCACATTAACGTCAATTATAATTGGTTGCATTCTAAGAAGAACGTTTTGAGCTGAACTAATCAATAAAGCGTAAGCCCTAGTTCCCAAGTGTTATTACGTTTATTACCAACTGAGTAGTGATGAATTTAGCTTAGTGAATGTAAAACTGATAACTATTATAACAACCATGGAAACATGAAAATATTTATATATAAGGGGTATTCGTCATGTTGTGTTAAATGTTAAATGTTTTACCATGTTAAATGTTATAACTATAAGATTGTGAACAGTCCTATTTGAAGTCATGTTAAACGTTAAATGCATAAGAGCCCTTAGCGGATTTTCTCAGCAACTTGTTGTATAAGCCTTTATGTTTATAACCTTCCTTCCAGACCCTTATGTTATTGTTTACTTCAGTTTTGATTTAAGTAATTTATTACAACATGCCTAGAGTGAGTGAAAAGTGGAATTTGTGTGAAAGTTTAGCTTATGAGTGTCTTATTGATCTTCAAACTTGTGAGGAAGAGAATGAAGATGAGATAATTGACAACTGTATTGAAAGTATTCTCCATCTTCTATCATTCAGATATGCAGTTCCATTAAAATTATCCATTCTGGTTTAATAACAGGGGTATGAATACCACAAATACACGAAAGAACTGAGCTGTCACAACAAAAATGGCGGCGATCTCAACTGGTCTATTGTTTGACGTCATTCTCCATTTAACAGACCAAGTAACAGACTCTCAGCCATGTTAAATGTTATTTCGTTTTACCACGGTAAAAGAAGGCAATTTTTTCGATTTAACATGAGTTTTCCCATTTAACACGCTTTAACATGTTAAACCAAAGATCATGAATACCCCTATAAATTAAGTTTATTTTCGTCATGCTATTTATTATTCATTTGGATCCGAGTTATTTTACTTAAAAATTTAACAAGGTTTTCATTATATCTTTAATACCATTTTATTTCTCACTTATTGGAGGACCATAAAGCATTCTCGATTAAGATACACAGGTTGTTGTCATTAGTCCTGCGCCCAGTCGGTGTGAGTTGCCTCCAGTAGGCTCACAGACATTATAACTCTGAGGAGAAGGGTTAGGATGAAGCCTACTGTTCCAGTTATGAATGGTCATCCATTTCGGATGGTCACTCATATCTAAGAACAGACCACGCTTAAATTTGTTATCTATAGCACATCACATTTCCCGTCGAACCATAGCTACCTTAAAGCAATTCAATAATATAAAGTTATATCCTTCCACTTAAAACCCGTCAACTATTAATTTCCTCTCTTGTTTTCCCCCACTTTGACTATGGCTACCTGGTATATTGTGGACTCTCGGGTAATCTCGAATCTAAACTTCTTATGAAATGTGCAGTACGATTTATTTTCGGGATCAGCAGAGATACGGACATAACCCAGCATTACGCCGAACTGAAGTGGCTCTATCCATCCTTCCGATGCCAGTATTTCCTAGCTTCCTTTCAATTCCAAACAATTAGTACTCAACGCTCCTCCTATATCCTAGAAAACCACCAATTCAAATTCTCTCTCCAATCCGGCCCCGTTTATCTGACATTTACCCTCCATCCAACCAAATTGCTACGTTTGATAAATCATTTTTTACCCATTTCATTTTCATTTCCAGTTTTTTTGTACCACTTTATCAAGAAAAGAGGTTTTGATTCCCTTTTTCACCATGCCTAATTTATTTTAAATCCACCATAAATACAGTCCACCAATCACAATCAAGAAAATGCTCTATCGGCAGATTTTCCCCCTAATGAAGGGTACCCACTTTATAGAGCTTGAGTGTGCCCCAGGAGAGCTACCGAACCCTCAGGGTTGACTCATGGCTACAGTGACAGTATAGACTGTATCTGCTAGCCATAGCCGGAATCGAACAGGACAAATATCAAAGTAACCACTAAATTAAGGCTCCAACGCCTTGCACACAGACCTCATATCCATTCATATGTTTTGACTCTTTTTTTTTTTTATAGTTGTTAGTCAATATTTAAAAATTTTAAAGTGTTTTACTTGTTTTATATACACAAATGTTAATTAAAACTGTTAAATAAATATGATTCATTAAAATTTCTGGTATTACTAGTAGTTTTTCAACAATAAATTGATTCTTTAGATATAGGATTTCATGTATTGACTTATATAGGCATTTAGTCTCTACAAGCGGACCGTTTTAATTCAAGGATAACTCCAATAATGGCAAGTAAAATTACCTTTGTAAAAAGTGAGGGGGTTGTTAGCACAACCTGCCCCCCTCCCACCCACCCCTCGACCAACTTCTGCAGATTTAATTAATTCTTTTTAACGTTTATATTCCTCAGTTCCGTTTACAAGTGCTTCTTCTACCGTCAGGTTTCGGATATTGTTCTTTATAATTGCCTTTTAGCGTTGTACCCCATTAGTAAAAATAACAGATTTAGAAACATAAGGTCTGTTCCAACAACCGCTTCTGACTGTCCGTAAACAGTGCGAAAGGTGTGTACAATAGGGTTTTAAATTATTATCTTCACACTTCATTGAATTATGAATTTTGATACTATACAGCACTTAAAAAATAGGTGTTTCTAATATATTAACTTTATTTATTTTTTTAATAATTTGAACCCATAATAAATATATTAATATAAAGGCTTTTTCAGAGTAAAGTGTCCAAACTTTTTTTATAACCTTCTTCCTGGTCGTTCTGATATACGGAGTGGTTATCTACAGGCTACCACCCTACTCTAACCATTATTTATATACAATTTTAATATAATTTTTAAGTGCGGCCACATTGTTTTCGGCCAATATATAAAATTAAAATTACCTTATAATAGTTCTAAAGGGATTTAGTTCGAGAATAATAAACAATTTTTCATTTCATTTATTTAAAAAAACCTCTCAGCAATGGTGTAGTAATTCTGTATCAAAAGTAATATTTTTAGTAATGCACACACTTCATATCACACCACAGTAGTTTTGGATTAAACCCTGATGTTTTAACAAACCTTAGAGGCGATAATGAAACAGTAGAATTAGTATTTTAATTTTTATAGTTACAAAATTTAATATAAAAAATATGATATTAAATAAACAAAAGAAAAAAAATAATAAAATAATTACAAAAATAAATATATTTCGTTGATTACTAAAGATGTTTTGCGCCATTGAAAAAGAACGAACGAACAGTATCCACAAATGCTTAACAATAAAAATGATGTAAACATTGTAGAAAATATTATATAAATTAGGAGTAGGTAGTTCATTGGTAAGCCAATCGGCTACAAATTCCAGGGACACAAGTTCTAATCCGGCGTTGCAGATAATTGTTATCTGTTAACTGTAGCCGTTGAGTCAGCCCTGTGGGTTCGGGAGCCCTACGGGGTCCACCCAGCCTCACTTATTTGGGTAAAAATATGGTGAGCGTGATTCTGAAAAAACACCTCCTTGCACAACTATCGGTCAAGTAACTTTATTATTCACTTCAAAATCCTTTCTGTTATTATTATTATTATTATTATTATTATTTTTTGTTAATAATTATTGTTTCATTTTCATTTTTTACTTTATTATCATTTTAGTAGTTGTTAATTAATTTATTAATTGCATCACTTGAAATCAATTAATATTGTACTTATCTAGCTTTACAATTGTGTTGTCTTCACAACACCCTAATAGTAAAAACTGTAATAATTACATTTAACTTATATCTATCATTTTTATGTGTTATTTTGGCACCGACCGATAGATGTTGTCGTCTGCTCGGCTATACTGGATGTAATTTTTTAAATGAAAAACAAAATTTATTTATGAAAAAATAAATAAATAAATTGTTGTTTGTTTGTGATCCTCTATGGAAGCAAACCTCATGTCTTCCCAGCCTAGAGAGGCTTCAGAAAATTCTTATATTTTCTATAAGGACCTAAGAGAATACCTGAAGGATACAGGTTGAGGTCGAATCAAGAAATCTATAAGGAAACGACAGACCTTGAGACTGACGTTAGGGTTGGAAAGCTAAGGTTCTAGGGATGCACGATGAAGATGAAACCTTAAAGACTAAACCATAGAATTTTTCAACGAATCTACTGTCACAAAAATTCTACAGGATATTTCAAGCAAGTTAGAGATGACACGGAAACGGTGGGGCTGATGGACCGGGATTGTTTAGACGGAGAGAAAAAAAAAAAAAAAAGTTGTTAACTATTTTTTGTTCCCTTCGGATCCCTTTGACCATCACCTTCATATTATAGAAAATAGATAAAATTCTGTATTTAGAAAAAAATACTTTATTTTTGTAATTACACTAGTAAGATCGTAAGAAAATGTGATTTAGAAAAGAAAGAAGACGTTATTAAAATAAACGATAAGCATGTAAAAATATAATTAATATTTTGTAAAGTAAAAAAAAAAATTGTAATAAAAAGAAAGTATCGAATTCCTTAATATTCAGAACCATTCGAAAGAAATAATCCAGTAATATTCGAGAGTTTATTGCGCAACCCCTCCCCCCCCTATATAGTACCTTATATAAATAAGATTATAAAATAAAAAGGAGAGGTCGGAATTTTAATTTTAGGGGGCCCCGAGAAGGCTGTAAGGGAGAAATAATGTTTTTATTAAAATGATACCGGCTTTAATAATTGTGGAAGGGAGGTGGTGGTGGGGGGAGAAAGGCGGCCTCCTATTGGCTGAGAAGGGCAGCGGCACCTCCTTCGGGCAACAGGTGCGGCTAAGTCCTCCTTCGTCGTCTTATTTACAGATTAGGGCCGACCCTTCGCAACTTCTAAAGGAAGGTACCGGACCCATCGCTTGAGCAGTTAGTAGGGTACCTACTGCCTCCAACGGTTGGAAATGAAATTATATTAGGTGAAGGGTAACTTAGTAAATAAGGCGCAGTTAAATTCAGATTGGTTCAGAAATTCCCTTCACACCTAACAGAAATTTTTTTTTTATTTATTTATTAAAATTTACAACTGTAAAAAAAAAAAATACAATAATTAAATTTGATGAACGTTACTAAATACTTGATAATCTTGGGAAGGCACCACTCGTTAGTGGTACATTGATCGTTGATTTAAATTACAAGGTCCCGTGGCCATCTTATTTTCAGGCACCTCGGAGAATTATCAGGATTGTTAAAGATTAGAGATTAAAAACTAACGTGTTAGGATGGATATGGAGTTTGGAATGAAAGGACGTATATCTATTTCGGGCCAAATCTACGACGAAAGGGATGCTGAGGTCTTTATGGTTGAGTTTATTTGTAACGTAATAAGGAGCATCAAGGATTTTACGGAGGATTGTAGGGGTTTTATACGGTAGGAATCTGATGGTTTGGTGGAGTCCCAAAGCTCAAGCTTATTATCATAGTGTAAAATATTTTTTTGTAGTAAACGGGAAGTTTAGAGCGTTTGTAAAGTAGGTGTTGTAGCAATTGAAATCCACGAGCAGTTTCTTGTCGTTTTAGTCTAGTATGTGGGTTCAAAGTAAGTCTTTTGTCAAGATGGAGTCCTAAGTAGTGAATCTGCTCAACAGACGTTTGAGGGATATTAAAAAATGGTGATCTGGTGGGATTTGTCAGGACTTGTTTTGATTCTCCAGTTTTGACACCATTCTTCAATAGATGTTATGTGAGTCTTTAGTTTGTATGAGTACACAATAGTAGAGTCTTAAAAAAAAAATTAAATATGAGGAAGCAGGAGAAAATAAACATGAATTCTCTATTTATTTATTGAGTTTGTTTCACATGTATTCATATGTATATACATATAAGTACACTACTACGAAAGACAAAGGTAAAATCGAGCTATAATCTAATATAGAGTATGAAATTCAAAGAACCCTTTGAAGGGATTTGTGGGAAATCCTGTTTTGGTACTTCCTAACAGTTCCTAAGGGGGAGTAGTAGAAGCCCCCCCCCCCAGGAGTAAAAAAATTATTAATTTAATAAAAAATATTTTTTTCAAGCAAATAATTATTCTAATAACTAATAAAGCACTGTGACAATGATATATAATGTTCTTAAAATTTTGGTTTCATACTCCTTTTCCGTGCTGAAATGTCACAATCTGATTGAACATGGCTTGCCCCACCCAATATATCAGATGTCTATTAGCACTCAAATTAAAGCTAGTTTAATGGACTATAAAGAGGTTTATAAGAAGGAATAGTAGTTTTCATGATATTTGCTAAAATAAATTTGATTTATGAAAAACTTTATTTCAAAAATCATTGGACGTATAGATGTTTGTCAGCACTCAAATTAAAGCTAGTTAAATTTACTATAAAATAGTTGATAACTGTTAATTTATAGTTTTTCGTATAAAATATATCTCTAGACCCATTAAAGCGCACATATGTCTGCCAACACTCAAAATAAAGGAAATTTAACTTACTATAAAGTAGTTTATTATATTTATCTTCGTAGGGGTAGTAGTTTTTATGATATTTACATATGAATATAAATTTGGCAAATGAAAATTTGTCCGAACAACTATAAATCAATTTATTTTAGAAAATTTCATGTAAACTATTATTCCTACGAAGATAAACATCATAAGCTACTTTATAGTTCATTAAACAAGCTTTAATTTGAGTGTTAATAAACATCTGTACGTCAAATGGTTTTTGAGATATAAGTTTTTCAAATTAAATTCACTAACTACTGATCTTTTAGTACGTCCCATACAACATTTTTATGAAATGTTACTTTTTAAAAAGCTATATCTCGAAAACTATTTAACGTAAATAACTCTATTAGGGCTCAAATTTTAGCAGATTTACTCTTCTTTAAATGACGTTCTCTTAGATTTTCTAGTGTTGTGGGTAGTTTTTAAGATATAGGGCTCCGAAAGAAAAATTAATTGTTCTTCACGTTTTGATTTTTTATTCCTTCTACCTTTACTTGGCCGACTCATTAATTTAGAATAGTAATTAAATATAGTTTTCATTTAAGTAATTGAGGTGAAATAACTGTCGTTTTTTTCTTCTTCGTTCTTGTACTTCGATGATATGTAAAAAAATTCATAATTTCATGGTTTTGTTCTTTTTATATTATCTTCTTCTTAACATAAACTTTCGTATAACAGAGAAATTATCTTCTTCTCGGATGTCCGCTTTATAGAGGTTTCTCTATCAGGAGACTTTAAAGGAGGAAAATCGCCTTCCCTTTCTACTGAACTCACCAACTACTTTCTTTAATGGATTCCCGCTAAGTTATTCCTCTATTGGATATGTACGATGGCGTTTAGATTAGCACGGCCACTAGGGTCAGTTATGGATTGAGATGTCCACAACTCCTGGGGGAAAAAAGCTTTTTAAAAAGCTATATCTCGGAAACTATTTAACTTAAATAACTCTATTAGGGTTCATATTTTAGCAAATTTACTCTTCTTTAAATTATGTTCTCTTAGGTTTTCTTGTGTTGTTCCTACTTTTATGATGTAGAGCTCCGAATGAAAAGTTTTTTTTTATCGCTTTGAAACAGCCGCCATTTTTTATTGCCCCTACCTATACTTGGCAGACTCATCAATTTTGACTGGTAATTATACATAGTTTTCATTAAAGTAATAAAAAATTAGGGTGAGATAACTGCCTTTTTTCTCCTCTTGGGCTCTTGTATTAAAGTTGTCTAACGTTGCCTAAATTTAGTTGAATTATTGACTGATCTTTAAGATCCACTAAATATATATAAATGTATATATTCCAACAACAGTAAAGAGAAAAGTTATCAATATATATA
>NW_027105462.1:623008-636904 GCF_000696795.3 Halyomorpha halys | reverse complement strand
GAACCCAATAAAGATAGTATGTTACAGCAGTTCACACGTGTTACATCTTATTCCTTCTTCTCTTTTTTGACATTTGACTTTCGCCGATACTTAACTTATATATATATATATGATGCACCCGTACTTCAGTACCTGCTCTTGGAAAGGAAACAGACAGAAAGATAATGGAAGACTTAGTCGAGTAGAAGAAGACCTTTGTTGAGGTTAATTAGTGAGGAAGCCCTGGCACCTTGGACAATTTCCTGTGGCCTGCAACGAAGCCTGCAATGGGCACCTCTACCAGGCGGTCAGGATATACGTAATAATGGGACTAAACTGTTGTCATAGCTACGCAACAAATTAAATATAGCTATTTATTGACATTTACAACCGTGTACAGTTAGTTGTACAATGGCATGATACAAACATAAAGAGAATCTATCGATTAATCGAATCTAGCCAAGATCTCGAGGACTTCTTTTCAGATATCAGATAATAGGGGTATTAGAGATATGGAAAAACCCATGGTAAATTGAGAAATATTTCCTTCTTCTACCGCGTTAAAACGATATAACATATAACATGGTTGAGAGTATGTTAAATGGAGAATGACGTCACGCAACAGACCAATTGGGTACGTCATCATTTTGTTTGTTGTAGTTAAAATGTAGTATTATACATATTCCTTGCTCGTAGGTTGTGTTGAATTGTTTTAAATGTTTTTATAACTAATAAAGCAGTGGATGACAATAATAATAATGTAATGACAGTTGTCAAATAGCTCATCTTGATTCTATTCCTCACAATTTAGAAGATCAACATAGAACTGAGAGGCCATACTTTCACACAACTTCTACTTTTCACTCAATTTAGGCATATTGTAATAAATTACTTTAATCAAAATTTAGAAGTAAACAGTAACATGAAGGTTTAGAGGGAAAGGTTATAAAACAAGTTGCTCAGAAAATCCGCTAGGAGCTCTTGTGTATTTACCATTTAACATGACTTTAAATAGGGCTGCTCACAACCCTATACTTATAACATTTAACATGGTATAACATTTTACATTTAACAAAACAACATGAATACCCCAAATATAGGAGAAGTCAGATCATAAACAAGTGGAAATAGGTGGTTATCATGGAATAATTGGTGTTTGGTTCTGCTCAAATCGCCAACAAATGAACATTAATGTCCCAATGGATGGCTTTATTTATGAAAAAGTAAGGAGCATTAAGGATTTTGGATTGTAAGTTTTAAAAAAAAAATAAGGAACTTCTCAGTTCGAGAATGGATTGCTTCTAAACTTCAGCATACCATTATTAGTTTATTACATCCATATTTGTTATATTGATTATTAACCTTTATGAGTTGCTAGCTTTTTATACGTGATCCTCTCTAGGTTGTAAGTGGTTCCGGTAAATATGGCCAAAACAATTCAGTATTGAAAGAATAACATTTTTGTTAGAAATTATTTATTTTATACATATATGAGATTCAAATAATTATTTATTTAGAAAAAGCAGTGATAGATAACTGAAGTTGTCAATTGCCCTGTTATGGATACTTAACTAATTAGCAGTCCTGTGGATTTTTCTAACAAAAAAATACGAGCTCAGCGCATTGAAAAACGGTATATTTATTTAATAGTTACAGTAATGTCGCATAATACGTGTAATCGTTAATAGTACAAGTAAAGCCAGTGTATGTATATGCCTTGACAGTGAACTATCGTACATTTTCAGCTATTGCAGCAAAAGTATTAGCCACTACCATGGTATAACTACTTGATAGTTCATGACAGCATTAACTATTAAGACAGTTTTACTGTCGGGTTGGTTCTGGCGTGATCGTTAATAGTACAAGTAATGCATTAACTGCCACGTTTAACTGTCTTTGGTGTTCAAAGGAGTTTTGGAGGTATGCGACATTTTAAGGATAGCCAGAGGGAAAGCTAGATTGGAAAGGGTTGATAAGGGAACATTCATCTAGGAAGTTGGAGAGTTGATTTTGAACAAAGCGTTCTAACGGTTTCGAAAGGTTAGATGAGAAAATTTTCATCAAAGGTCGGACTAGGGCAGTTTTCCAGGAATACGGGAATATGGAGTTTTGCAATGAAACGTTGTAGATATGATAAAGAACGGGAATAACGACAGGAAAGATGGATTTGTTTAGTTTTACTGGAATATTATCAGGGCCATAATCATTAATGTGGGATTTTAGGACAGTGGAAAGTAATTCATCATAGGACAAATGTGAAAAAAAAGAAGTTTTCAGGATTGAAATTGTGGTGTTAAATATCGGAATTAGAGGAATTATGAGCGTAGGATAAGAAATGGTCATTAAGGTCATCTGGAGTCACAAGTAAAGAACTGAGATTATTGGATTATTGGAGTAGGGATAAGTTCCGAAATATTTTCCATTTGGATTTGGAATCAGGAGCATTGGAAAGGGCATTATGAAAGTAGGTGGCATTAGTAAGTCCTATTAGGTTTCATTTCGGAGGTCCTTGAAAAACGTGTAATCGGCAGGTAAGCGGGTTCGCCGGTATTTTCCCCTAGCTGCATCTCTTCTTTTAATCATTCCCTTTATTTCAGGGGTCAACCAAGGTGCAATGGGACGACTTATGGTTCTGGTATGGATGTCTAATATGGATTGTAGTTTAGAAGTGAGGGTGGATACCACATGGTCGATGGAGTTAAATTTAATTACAATAGGCAGAAAAACAATGGTATATATTTGTCCAAAAACTTAAAATTGTATCTGCCACAGGCCCCAAAAACAAACCCACCACGGATCTAAAAAACAAATATGCCCAAGAACTTAAAACTAAGGGGTTTCGACATATTTCGCTTCGTCCCCTACCACGTGACGACCGCAGCGACAAAGTACTGTTGTCACCTGAGAGGTGGCACACGACAGGTAAGGATTAATATTATATGGAGACTTATCCAGCCTATCACTTCAGGGTTGGTATGTGACCGCATTTTCACTCTACCGTCAGTAATATCTGAGCAAACACAAGGCCAATATGAAGACTGGAAATGACACCTGATTAAAAATCTGTAATGGCCGTGGGAGCGGGCGATGACAGGACTTGTCCCGATTTCACGTTTGGCCGAGCACCGGCTGCTCTTGTCACCGCCGCCCCCTCCCCCCGTACCTTGTCGGAAATTAAATTATTTACAGGCTCTTTCACCTTTGTATTAGTTCAAGATTGACATTTTCCTCAAGAAGAAGGCGTATTAATTAATGAATTTAAATAAATTTATTAATGGGCGAACAATTTCGGTGATATAGAAGGAAATACGTTTGAACAGGTAGATAGGTTTAAATATTTAGGATCTACGGTAACTAGGAAAAACCAAATTGATGAGGAAATTAAAGCTATTAGAATAAATGAAGGTTGGAAATGCATGTTATTTTTCAATGTCGAAACTGCTTAGCTCGCGCCCTCTATCGGAAAATTAAAAAATTAGAATTTACAAAACTATTATCTTCTCCCCACTGTTCTTTATGGTTGCGAGACGTGGCCTCTTACACTAAGGGATGAACAGCGCCTTAGGGTTTTCGAAAATAAAACTATAAGCGCAAAATATTCGGACCGAAAAAGGATGAATTTACAGGAGAATTTAGAAGAATACACAACGCTGAATTAAGTGACCTACACCCGGTAAATATAATTCAAGTTATAGCATTACGGTATAAGGTTGTAAGGGCTTAGTAACGAGCGGATCCCTAAAATGTTAATAAACACCGAACCAACGGGTAAACCGAAACGTATATGGGAGGATTGCGTTAAAACTGGATTTAGGTTTGGAGGTGCATCACTGGAAGGATGTATGCAGAGAGCGTTTGGTGGTATCGGCATCGAACTTTCGGGGTTCGTTAGACCTTCATTATTATTATTATAATTATATGAATTAATGGAATAAGACAAAACATATATTAAGGCACGTCTATACGTTTGCCAAGCATTGGCAAATTCGCGCAGGTGCGAACGTATTAATAGATTATTTTTATTGGCTGGTACTAGTTAAGTGTCGGTTTTGGGCACAAATTGAAGGAGATTTGTGCTGCTTCCACATGTGTGTGTTCAGTTAGCATTGCTTTAGAACTGCCAATGGATAAATGTTTGTGCTCTATATATTTTAATTAATTAAAGAATTTCCAGAATCTTCGGATTCAATAATTAACTCTATTTTAAAATTCTATAGACTCAGTGTAAATAAATACATTGTTCCAAATTTTGTTAATTACCTGTAGCTGCTTATTTTCAATTAAACATAGTAGAAATATAATTTTATGAAGACATTATATGTCTAGGTAATTAAATAAAAAGTTTCTGATAAAAATTCTAGAAGGAAGGTTGAATTAACATGAAGTTTTGTTATCTGAAAACTAAATTGCTAATATTTACGTTCCATTTCAATTTATTTTGATCCTTTTTATAATAAAAATCTTTTAAATTGAATATAATAGCCGACAAAAGTCAAAAGAACATAACACGCGATACCGTGAAGATATCGATGGTTGTTGCTTCTGTTGATTAATCATGCGTTTGTACGCTTCTGTTGTTAGTCTTGGATTTGCGGCAAACGTATAACAATCCTCGTAACATAGATCAGCGCTTTGGCAAGGCAATACCATAAATTGCGTATAAGAAGACGTAACGGAATAGGATATTCAAAGATGGTGGAATTTACGGCGCAGAAAGGTTCAGGTATCTTATCTCACACACCCATTCGCGGCATTTCATTCTTAGTGCTCGATACAATTCAATTCATAAGGATTTTATTGATAGAAATCATTATCCTATTTTCCATTCATCATTATAACCGTGATTTGTTCTGATAGAAACACAACTCTTCTCATTTTACTAAATTTAAAAGCAATAAAAAGACCATACATAATTATAATTACAGTCTTAAACTACAATTTCAAATGTATGAGACTAGTAGAATGCGATTTGTATCATTTTGTATATTTTAATGACCTTTTTATAGAAGGAAGAAAAATCGAAATCAAAAATAGTTGATAGGCTCAAAAATAGCTCCCAGTCTACCAATGAAGATTTTAAATGATCTTTGGAAAAAATAAATAAATAAAAAAAATTATTTGATTGAACGGTAGCAAAATTTTAAGACTAGAAACAATTTATTACTTTTTGATTGTATGAAAAATGGTATTTAAATATTTCAGGATGAAAACAAATAAGAATGAATGCAGCTGGAAGAATATTTAGCTTACTTCGAAGGCGTTTTCTGGGAAAAAGGGAAGTGACGAGAAAAACTAAAATAGTTATCTACAAATCAACGTTTCTCCCTATTCTTTCTCTACTCTTCGGAATCGAAACTCAAGAGCCGGATGCAATCCATGGAGATGCGGTACCTTCGTAAGGTGAAAGGAAGGACACGACGATATAGAGTACTGAACAATACCATTCGGACTAACATCGGAGTTAAACCAGCTGAGAGCATCCTAGAGCAAGATAATTCGGACACCTCCTTCGGATGAACCAAGAAAGAACTGCTAGAAAGACATATGAGAATCGCGTGGAGGGAAGAAGGCCACGCATGTCCTTGGAGGAGAGTGTTAAGCAGGCGGGATATGGACAGGACTAGGAGAAGGGAGATGGTCCAACAGCGAGATATCTGGTCCAGACTCTTCCAATAAACCCCTTGTAACCTCACACTGCGCAAGCGGTAAACGGGATAAAATGATTATGATGATGATGATGAAACAAATAAGAATCTCTCTACTCTAAGGTAAAATTAATAACTATCAGTTGTACCAGTAAATTTAACCCTAAAATATGGCGGTAAAGTTTACCGGCCAATGATACCAGACGAAAAACTAAGATTTATATAAAATATACCTTTAAGTAGGTAACCATACAAGGAACCTTCCATAGTTCTGATTGATCTGTTATCTAGCAAAGCAGTATTATAGTATTCCGTTTCTTTCCTAATTCAGTAAAAGGGATTTGATCGAGATAGGCGATTTTACAAACGTCAAACGGCCTCAAAGAATTAGTTGCTCAGGTAATAATGAAAAAGTATTATGTCCTCGATCAAATCATTGTTAACAGTGGTCAGATGAATTTTTTCAGTGATTTCGGCTATCAAAGGGTGGCTGCTAGATCAATTTTAAATTTAATATGTATACAGCTGACATCCCAACTAATTCTAATACTATCCTCACCAATTATGCAGTTGACACATGTGTGATCGCTGTTAATAATAACCCTTAAATTGCATCCCAAACTCTCCAATCCCATATCACAGCCCTCGAAAAATAGTGTAATTGGAGGATTAAAATAAATCCCAACAAATGCCATTAAATCACCTTCGTCTTAAACCTACCGACTGCCCTTCAGTATACTTCAATAATGTTGATCTTACCCCTATAGAACAGATCCACTACCTTGGACTACATCTGGACAAACGATTAACCTGGAATCCTCACACAAGACTGAAAAGACAAGAAACTGCACGTTGATTTCGACTATTACAGCACTTACTAGACAAACGGTCTAAACGACCAATTTATTACAGAAGACTGATCTACATGACTGTAAAAAGGCAATCCAAAATCCTCAATGCTCCTTGGTTTGTCATAAATAAAATCATCCATAAAGATCTCAATGTTCCTATGTATCCTAACTAGCCCGAACCATATACTCAACGTTCCTTCCATAATAAAATCCCTAACCATCCAAACCCACTAGTGTCTAACCTTGCTTCCTCTTCCATTCCTAAGAATCCTCCAACGCGCCAGAAAAGAAGGTCACGAGACCTGCTAAGGTAAAAACTTCATTAGAGTGCTACCAATGGGTAGTTTCTCTACACGCTTGTATAGAGGCTCATAATAACCTACTAAATTTGAGTTTGCGAGTGATCTCAGTTAAAGGTAACCCTAATAACGTGGTTAACAAAACTGCAAACGAGAAATAGGTCGCTAAGTTACTCAGGTTTTACTAAATTCTTGGGCAAAAAGATTTATATAACAAATCAGATAGTGGTGCAACTAGCCCTAAAAAAAAATTTGACCTACTTTACCTAAAGCAACTACATATTTTTTTTAACATTTAACAGGCCTAAACTCATAAAATTTAATGAAGATATTAAATAAATAATATTTATGTTAACAGCTGTCACTTAGCACCACACTTAGTTGAAGTTTTAATTATTTACAACCCTTGAAAACAATTATATAAATTAATAGCTTTGACGAAGAATTATAGATAAAGGAGAATCATATATGAAGTCCTCAAGAGAGTAAATAAGGTAAACAGAAAACATTTATGAGATGGCTTCTCAAACAAGATCTAATTGAAAGGACCGGTAAACGTAACTGATTACAGTTTAAAGACAGCGAGAGTATTAAATGAATCAAGGCGAGCCGTTTCATTAGCTGAGGTCTCTCATGAGAGGCAGGAAATGTATAATTCATGAGAGAGTGTATACCTGCAAATACGACGTGCTCCCAGCGAGAGAGATATCTCTCTCTCCCTCCAACGGTATATAATTTGCGAGTCCTTATCTCTCTCCAGGCCCCGGCTGGCTCCAGTAATTAAATAAAACTTACACTTCTCAAACTTCTGAAATCTTGTATAACAATTCCGCGCCACTTAAAAATAATTAAGGGGGGCCGCCATGCTAATCGTGAGGGGGGCGCAGCGCTGCTCCTGACAGTCACACTAACTTGTTACTTCCTTCCGGAGTAAGAACTTGCCCCGCCACACTTCATATATCTTCCTCTCTCTGTACCTTGCTAACTTGTTCCACCGCCCTCTTGATATATCTCGTTCCCTACCTTGTAAAGTTGTTCCCCTCGGAGACGATTCATAACTCTCTTGTTGTCGAGGTTTTTGAACAGGCGGTTGCACTGCGGCCCTTCATCATAATCTCTGCTATTAGAGGTTCAAGATCTATACCTCGACTTCATCTTAACCTCGTGGTTAATTAACCAAGCTCCTTAGCACTCTAACCAGGAACAAACAGGTTAGAACAACCCCACATTATTACCTCTGAGGAAACATTGTTTCCTACTCTCGCATTAAGCAGCTTTTGTTTGTTTTCTATTATTTTTTTAATAAAAATTAAGTTACTCATCAAACAGATCTCATGATATCTTTTTGTCAATATATCTTTATGATATCCAGTTTAACACTTAACACACTACATTTAGAAAAATAATTCTTTCATTTGTAACAATAATAATAATAAAGGTTTAACGAACACGAAAGTGCGATGCCGATGCCCTAATCTAAAAATCTACTAAATCAGTTTTAAAGCAATCCTCCCATCTACGTTTCGGTCTACCCCCTCGGACGTTTACCCGTTACTCACTACTAAGCACTACATCCTTAGACGCTCATCTTAAACGCCGCAATGCTATAACCTTTCAGCATTGGTTAGCCTTCTAAATTCTCCGAATATTTAATGTAATACTTTATTTTCAAAAACCTTAAGGCGCTGTTCTTCTCTTGACTTAAGAGGCCAAGTTTCGCACCCTTAAAGAACAGTAGGAAGGATAATACTTTCGTAAATTCCAACTTTTGAAATAGAAGGCGCGAACGAAGCAATTTCCAAATTAAAAATAACAAGCATTTTCCGCCTTAAAACCTAGCTTTTATTTCCTCATCAATTTCATTTTTTCTAGTTACCGTAGAATCTAAATACTTAATCTTATCTACCTGTTCAAACGTATTTCCTCCTATATCTATAGCACAGAAATTGCTCCAGTTTCTACTGCTAACCATATATTTTGTTTTATCCGTATTTATTTCGAGACCTAATTCCATATTGGAGTTTATCAACGCGGTTATATTTAGTTTTATAGTTTCTTTGTCCTCACCCAAATCATCAGCATACCCAAGCACCGGTATTTTACCACCCAAAGTTAATTTTCGGTATTCATCACACTTTTAATGACGTATTCTAGTGCTAGATTAAATAAGATAGGTCAATAAAAAGTCTTACTTTAGCGCACTTATTCAACCTCCACTGGCTTATTCCAATGACGCAGTGAGAGGGTCTAGAAGAGCCCTATAAGTTCCCTCTATAAGTTCTACTCCTTATAGAGTGGGCTCAGGGATCCTCAGGTCAAGAGTGCAAACATCATCCATAATTTAAAGAAAATTAGTGTAAAAGAGATTAGTGTTTTTATTTTATTGTAATAATAGTTCAAAAATTTACTTACTTTATTTCATTTCATATTATGCTCATTTTATTTATCTTTTGGTTACATACATATAGAGGTTTTATTATTATTATTTTTATAATTTTGGTATGAATGTGATCTTTTATAAATATTACATACTGCCAAAGGTTGTTGCAGTTTATAAATAAATAAGATAGGTTAGATAGATTCATTGTCTACATATATCTTCTTTCTCTCAATTTTATCTTTTATTTATTCATTTAATTTTTTTTATCTTACCATAATTTTAATTTTTTAAATATTAATAAACTATAATATGCATATCCCATTGCATTATATAACTTCAAATTTTTATTTCATTTTCTTAATTATGTTTATTTTAGCTTGTTTATTCAATTACCTATATATATTTTTTTTATTTTCCATTAATTTCATTCTGTACAATTATTTATTTTATATTTTATTTTTTTATTCTGTGGTTTTTACCTTGTTCTTTGTTCTTAGCCCAGATGAAGGCTAGAAATTCAGGCCGAAACGTTGGCACTATTAAATAAGTTATTTCAAGTTATTATTATCCACGGTCAACTATCTTCTCGTCAGTATGAAGTACTAATTCCATTTTATTCCAATTATTCCAAGGATAGGAAAAAAAAATTATATTTATTAATATTTAAAATAAAATATTACAGTATTATCACTAAAACTTTTTTGAAATAATAGAGAGAAGATAAGATTTTATACATTAAGAGTATAAATAACATACAGAGTGTTAACAACACACGTACCATTGTTACGGTTTAGGTGTGAAATCGCTTTGAAAAAAGTAACCAAAAAAAACAAAAAAACGGGAACGAGAAGGTAATTCGACTGCCATTATGACAGAGCAAACAAGAGGGCATTGCTAACAATGGGACTCCGCTATCAATGAAGCAGTGGAATAAATTGGAAAGAGCTGAAAAAAGGGCTTGCTGTAGGTTGCTGTGTTAGTCAAACAGCCACTGGCAAACACCACAAGCGCTCACAAACACCATCCGTTAATCCCACCTTATTCTGCTCTGTCAGCACAATTCGTCACTGTTTGTCCGGGGAGGTGGTGTGGTAGGTAACCTGTTCGAGTACCAGTACTATTCCCTGTGTCGTAGCGTTATCAAATAAAAATTGCCATAGTTAAAAATCAAAAGGAATAAAACAAGAAAATAATTGATAGCAACAGAATTAAAGTGAGGTGTGGTCATGCCCAAAGGGATAAAACCAAATTTGTATTTGTTTTTTAGGAAATAAAAAAAACAACTTAATTTAGGGGATTGTTTAATTTTTTTAAATTTATATATTTATTTTTAAGGTTTAACAAATAATATTTAAAAAAATAAATGTAGTGTCCCCTTTATCTAGGAAAATAAAATAAAAGTCAATAAACCAGAAAAAGATAAACTCAAGACAATTAATCATTTTTTATTGTCATTAATGATAAAAAAATGTCCATTAAGTCTCAACTTTTCTTTTATTTTCTCATTATGACAGTCCTAAGTTTCGGCCATTCTCAAGTATAACTTATTCTAAATATCACAGTGACAATGTTGTAAATAGATTCCAGGATATATTGCGTTTGTCATCTTCCTTATATTTTCAAATTATTACTATATTTACCTTAAAATGAGGTGAGAATGTACCAGTTTATGCAGATATTTCTATGTCATTTAAAACAATATATTTGAAAGAATACAATGCAAATTAGAAGGTAAACACTTTAGCTTTTTATTTCTGGCCAGAAAAAAAAATTATAATTCATTGTGTGATAATAAAACAAATAAATGTAAATCATATTCATAATTTTAATAACAGCATTCAAACACTCCTAGCGGGCCAGAGGTGAACTATCATAAGAAGGTTATAATAAATGTTTTGTATATTTTTTTCAAATGATTAGCTTTTTGTTAATAATCTTAACTTTGTAAAGATTTTTTTCAATTACTTATAATAGTTCATTGTTATATTCATTAAAACTGTGGTAAAAGACTTTTATTCTATTTTATTGTTTTCGATTAGTAGAATAGTATTTCTACTTTGATGTATTTTACTTAGTACTTTGTTTGCTTACATAGCTCTGTAACCTTTTATTTAAAATATACTATTGTTTTAGCAATCGTGTAACTGTTTACTTTCTTCAGAATTACATGTATATACATATATATTCAAAAATAATTTTTAGTCTCTACTTATGGCTTTTTAAGGTGAAAAACCTTTTTAAATCAATGTTAATGTATTTGAAAGGTAATCTGCAATAACTGCTTGCGATTTTATATAAATTTTAATGATGTAAGCACATTATTAATCTTCCTTATTATTTACCTATACTTTCCAAGGAAATAATCCATAACCATGCTCCATATCCAGCATCATACCAGACTGCACTTACCTATAACAAAGAAAAAAGAATCAATAAATAAACAATACCATATCGGAGACAGGAGGGTGGCCATTATGAAATATGTGAGCATTATGGGCGGTGCAATTGGGCGGATTGCACCCGAGGCCCAGCCATTACCTTAACGAGATTTAACAATGTGTCACTTTTATATCTGTTTTGATTCGGTTTATGTTCCCTATAGATCATCTTCCCCCAGGAGTTGTGGACATCTCAATCCACAACTGACCCTAGTGGCCGTGCTAATCTAAACGCCATCGTCCATATCCACTAGAGGAATAACTTAGCGGGAATCCATTAAAGAAAGTAGTTGGTGAGTTCAGTAGAAGGGAAGGCGATTTTCCTCCTTTAAATTCTCCTGATACAGAAACCTCTATAAAGCGGACACCCGAAAAGAAGGTAATTTCTCTGTTATACGAAAGTTTATGTTAAGAAGAAGATAATATAAAAAGAACACAACAATGAAATTATGGATTTATTTACATATCATCGAAGTACAAGAACGAAGAAGAAAAAAACGACAGTTGATTCACATCAATTACTTTAATAAAAACTATATATAATTACTATTCTAAATTAATGAGTCGGTCAAGTAAATGTAGAAGGAATAAAAAATCAAAACGTGAAGAACAATTAATTTTTCATTCGGAGCCCTATATCTTAAAAACTACCCACAGCAATAAAAAACCTAATAAAACATAATTTAAAGAAGAGTAAATTTGCTAAAATATGTACTCTATCAAAGTTATTTACGATCAATAGTTCCCGAGATATAACTTTTTAAAAAGAAACATTTCATAAAAATATGGACTGAAAAATCAGAAGTTAGTCAATTTATTTTGAGAAAAATTTAAGCAGTTAAATTTACAGTAAAGTAGTTAATGACGTTTATCTTCTTTATGATATTTTAAAAAAATTATCCTAAAAACTGCTACTTCTACGACGATAAACGTAATAAACTACGTTATAGTACATTTAACTAGCTTTAATTTCAGCGCTAGCAGACATATGAACGTCTAATGATTGCTGAGACAAATTGTTTCAAAAATCAAAAATGTCATTCAAACAAAATGAAATTAACATTTTGTGAATATATTTTGTTAAATATCATAAAAATTAGTACCCCAAAGAAGATAAAAGTTATAAGGGGTGCGGTCAGCAAAGACAACATAAATAAGCAAAACCATATTTATTTATTTGGCATAAAATAAATAAATATGGTTTTGTTTATTTATGTTGTTCTTTGCTGACCGCACCCTCCGACAAACTTCTTCAAGCATTAATCTACGGTCAACTATCTACACCTCATTAAAAGTTATAAGCTACTTTATAGCACATTTAACTAGCTTTAATTTGAATGCTAATATACATCAGTACGTTGAATGGTTTCTGAGATATGTTTTTCATAAATCAAAATTGATTATTGTTCATGAAGAATACAAAATTCCTGTGTTTTTTTTTGTTGCATAAATTTGCACATTTATGATAAAATTAGAGTTCATAATGATAATTTAAACTAAAAATACTTGTTTAACGATTATGATTTTTATTAGAAACAATATTTTTACTGAATTAATACACGTAAATATTTTTTTGTAAAATTGAAGCTCGAGAATAATGCTGAACTCTGCCCCATTATATTTCTTTCAGCAGTTGGTTCACTTTATCTTTAAAGAGGCAACTGCAATAATATAGACGTATTATATTTCATTTGAAAGCCAATAATATTTAATGATAGGAGAAGTTTGTCGGGGGGTGAGGTCAGCAAAGAACAACATAAATAAACAAAACCATATTTATTTATTTCATGCCAACGTTTCGACCTGAGTTTCAGGTCTTCATCAGGGCTATAGAACAAAAGAGATAACAACAACATTTAGAGAAACATACAATTGAAAAGGAATAGTATACAAAATATTGAATTGAATCATAAATGATAAAAAATTGATAACTGATAATTGAATAGTAAAAAAAAATTAATTTATTGATAATCGTGGAATTAGATGGTAGTAGCCACTATTTTTAATGTAAGCCACTCACTATTTCTCATTGTCTGTCATAATGTTCAATTTGTAGATTCAATTTATTTATTTATTTTTTCAGTTTTTTAGACACTACTTGCATATCTTATATTATACATATCTTCTTACCTACATGATATTATATTTCATACTAAATAATTCAAAAAAAATGTAATTATGATAAATAAATTTTTTAAATGCTTGAACTGAGTAAAGGAAGGTTACAAGTGAGGTTGTAATATAAGTGTATAAATAGTGGTAAAAGAGAAATAATTTGACTGTGATTTTTAATGTATTTTTGAC
>NW_027105462.1:601765-622958 GCF_000696795.3 Halyomorpha halys | reverse complement strand
ATAATAATGTTAAATAATTGAATTGATTGTAGGATCATACAAATAATGGAAACGTTTTGTAATAGATTGTCCCTGAAGATGGCCGAATTGGCCGAAACGTTGGACGTGTGAATGAAAAAAAAAAAATGAAAAAAAAAAATGTTTTGAGACTATAATTTGGATAGTTTTTTTGAATTATTTAGTAAAAAATTGCCAGTCTCAAGAAAGAAATTTAAAGATTATAAATAAAAAAATTATATTTCATCTTTCACTGTTTTCAATCTACTATCATCTAATTCCACGATTATCAATCAATTAAAATTTTTTTTCTATTCAATTATCAGTTATTAGTTGTTGTTATCTCTTTTGTTCTATAGCCCCGATGAAGACCTGAAACCCAGGTCGAAACGTTGGCATAAAATAAATAAATATGGTTTTGTTTATTTATGTTGGTCTTTGCTGACCGCACCCCCCCCCCTCCCCCGACAAACTTCTCCAATCATTAATCTACGGTTAACTATCTACATCTCATTAAAAAATATTTCATTTATATTTTTAGCTCGATACGTTGATATGAAATAAATAAATATGATTTTGTTTATTTATGTTGTTCTTTCTTGACCGTTCCCCCGACAAACTTCTCTAATAATTAATCTACGGTCAACTATCTACACCTCAATAATATTTCAATTAGAGCGTTGTAGAAGGTAACAGAGAATGATGCGTGTTTTTCCGTTTCGCCAATTTTATGTCATCCTTTTAATTTATCTCATTCTCAGTACTTTAAATATTGATTCTATACTAATTTAGCTTTGAATAAACCTAGAAAGGAAATGTTAGTTAACTGTTATAATTTACACATACATTTGCAACAGAATAATGCTAAAATTACTTATCTGAAAACTGTTGAAACTAGAGTTATTCCATCTGCCATAAGCTCATTTGGATAATCAGTGTGAGAAAATATTACAATGTGAATAATACAGTAGTATATAATATAGTACTATATAGTGAATAATATAGAAATGTCTGTTTTTAAACTAGCAAAGATTAATTTTGATTCAAAGTAGGATGAAAAGGGAAAGTTGCGTGAGTTCCAAATATCAAACAACTTTTTCAGTGTAGCTTGATCTAACTAATTTTTTTTTTTTATCAAATATTCCTTTTTTTATTATAAATACATTTTTTAAAGGTAAAATGATACCGTTACTAATTTTGGGTATAAGGGGCGGGTTTCTAATAAAAGTATTCCCTTCTATTATTATAGGTGTTATGATGTCTATTATGATGTGATATATCGTACATCAGCGTTGATCGTAGTGGATTTTCTTTTGTAGTACTAAGATATAAGGAGATCTACCGCATTATTTTTGTGTTCGCATATTGGCTTAATAATTAAAAAAAAAAAATCGACCCCTATCGGACCCCGGGAGGTCCCGACTACATTTTGCCTGGAGGAAGGGCCTCCCGGGCCCCTCCTTGACAGTCGGCCTACTAGAGTAATGCTGATAATTGGAGCAAGAATAAGATTATGAAACTAATAAAGAAGAGAACATGGAGACAGAGGCGAGTGATTTATGGCTGCGAGAGAACACAGTGTGTTCACACGGACACACCTCTAAGAGACAAAGCAAATACGAGAATACACTCCATCTCAAAGGGACCAATATAGTTTTGAGAATTTGCTCTAGAAATATTTCAACGGCTACATTTATCACTGCCCTGGCCCATTTACTATATTAAATATTCCAGGTACCCTCTTCTAGTCTCTTTAAAATATCTCCTTAACTACCACACATTTTGTTTCAGTCTTGTTACAAGAAAGAAACATATATAATAAGTATAATAAGCTAACGAAAAATTATATGAATAACAAAAAATCGCTTACATGGGTAAAAATTAGGGATGGTGGAAACTAATAGCTAAAGTTGCCATGGTTACGAACCCTATTCATGAATGAACCATAGATAAATTAATATCGTATCCATGGTAATTTTAGCTATTAGTTTCAAAGTTGCCCAACTCTGTTTCTATCCTTCTCCTTCACTACCTAATAATTCTCCTAGGCGTCTGAAAAGAACAAGGCCTCGAGATCTTCTCGTTTAGAAGTGTTTTTGGAGTTCTATCAATGGGTAGATTCTCCACATGTTTGTATCACGTCATAATATCACTTACAGCAAATTTACTTGATGTGTATGAATGTACACAGTTGTAAATAACAATAAAAAAAAGTAATTAAAAAAATAAATGATTTTTTGAGATAGGAGCAACGAATATAAAGTTTAGCCCAAAAAAAATCATTTAACAATTTAAAACAATTCTCAGACCACTGCTGATGTAAGGCTGTGAAGTCTGGGGAGCGGCATCCTTCACGAAAAGAAAAAACTACAATCTTTTCTAAATAAAGTCCTAAGAATCGCAGTTAATGCTCCTTGGTTCATAAGAAATAGCTAATTGCATCGCGAATAACAGATGGAGTCAATAGAGGATTACATCAAAAACGGTTCATGAAGGTCCACTCCCAGTTGCCGACAGTTAAAGGAGCAGTGACCTACAACCTGGGAAACCCAACCTCAACCCGAAGACTGAAGCCCAGACTGCTCCGGGACATTCTGTTATACATTTCAATAAATATTCAATTAATTCATAGTCACACTACCTCAATTTTACTTTTTATTATTACTCATTTTATTTATTCATTATTTTTTTTTAAATTTTCTTCTCTCGTCCCTTTTTCAAATTAACTTGTTTCTTTTCACTATTAGAGGGCAATTGTTTGTTTTATTTAAGTGTACCAATATCATTATTTTTTTTTATTAATTTTACATTCCTCTTTTATTAAGAAGCATTACTCTTATCTATTTAATTTTTTTTTTCTTCTTTTAATAATAACATTGTATATAGTTAGGGGTGTCTTTTGTGCGAGACTATACCTCCCCTATAATCAACTGTTAAAAAATATATATATAATATAACGGTTATATCAACCATGTAAGGCCCACCAGGCCGATCTGGTATAAAATAAAATATTTAAAAAAAATAGTTGTGAAAATGTATTTGGATGTTTTATAAACAATGTTGCACATTTTTGAGTTTTTATTGCATATTTGCACTTTTTCTGGATTTTTTACTATTCAAAAATCCGGTTTCTACTCATAAGTGTCCGGCCTGATATTCTTCAAGATTACCTGGATATCCTCTAAGGAGATATAAGGAAGAGGAAGACGAAGAAAGAGGATCGGACACAATAATAGAGGAGGGAGGGGACTTTTTCATTTGGAGAGGCTATATATACCTCGCGGCGGCCATATCCTGAGCGGACCTTTATATTGCTTGTAGTCCTCTGGCGGGCATGAATAAAGGCAAGGTGTCGTTGACAATAACCTCAGGCTCTCTAATAAAACTGCGGAGGGACTGACCACGGTCCACAGCTGTAGCACCTATCTCCCCTCCTCCGCCATTGTACTGTCACCAACTTTCATCGAAATTGCTTCCAGTCCTGGAGGAAACAATTTACCCTGGTCCAAGAACAATGTACAGGGATCCAAGACAAGACAAACCTTACAAGGGGCGTAATATCACCCAGAACTACAGTTCATCTAGTAATCTTTTTTTTTTTTTTTTTTTAATAATTTATTTATTGATATTTACAACTGTATACATATATACACATCAAGTAAATTTGCTGTAAGTGATATGATGACATGATAAAAACATGTGGAGAATCTACCCATTGATAGAACTCCAAAAACGTTTCTAAAGGAGAAGATCTCGATGCCATCTTCTTTTCAGACGTCTAGGAGGTAGTGAAGGAGAAGCCAGGTTAGAAACGAGTTGGTTTGGGTGGTTGGGAAGTTTATTATGGAAGGATTGGTATCTGGTTCTGGCAAAATCGGCAATATAGAGGACATTGAGGTTCTGATGGATGATTTGATTTGTGACAAAGTAAGGAGCATTAAGGATTTTGGATTGTACGAATTGGAGACGAATGGAATTCGAAAGTTTAGTGGAGCCCCTAAGCTCATCTCCGTATGTCCAGATGAGGCTTATTAGTGTCATGTAGATCAATCTTTTGTAATGGATTGGAAGTTTGGACCGTTTTTTCCAGTAAATGTTGTAATAGTCGGAATCGACTAGCAGTTTCCTGTCTTTTTAGTCTTCTAGTAATCTTATATAAATATATTAGTTCAACATCCCGATGGCAAAAACGTCAGTTACTCATCTCTTATTACTTTAATAAAAACTACGAATACTTAGGAGTAATACTAAATAGTGACAGTTTCAAAATATTTATTAATTTTTTTATTTATTGATATTTACAACTGTATAAAAAATACAAGCAAATTTGATCATAATAACATAATTATAATAATATGATACATCATGTAGAGAAACTACCCAGTAGTAGAACGACAATGGCAATTTACATAATCGATTTTAAACATTTCTTTTAGATTTAAGCGCGCTCTATATATCAATTAAGAACTAATCTGTCCTCAATATCAGCTAATTGTAAATAAAAAAAAATACGACAATCTAATTTTACTTGAACTGATTTAAAATGAAACTGAAATGAAAAACAAAATGTGCATCTTCACTTGGCAATGCTCCCGTCCTTGCCAGCTACAAGAAAATGCACTCAGACATGTAAGATATATTTACCTGTTAAATGGGAAACCTAATATCAATTAGTAACTGGCAAATTTAATTTAACTCTTTAAGAATACACTGCATGACCCGCGGCTTTCTTACGGGGTTAATAACCTCAAATGGAGAGTTCTTAAAAGTGAGATAAAATTTATTCGAGTTATAACCTAATCTACCAGTTTAATAGATTAGAGTTGTTAAAAAATTAAATAGTAAAAGAGCCCAAAAGGAGAAATAAGTCAGTCACTTTACCTCAATTTTTTAATACTTTAATAAAAACTACGAATAATTATTAGTCAAAATTGATAAGTATGTCAAGTATAGTTAGGGGAATAAAAGATGTTAGCAGTTACAAAACTTAAAAAAAAAATATCATTCAGAGATCCATTTAGTTAAAACTACCTACAACACTAGAAAACCAACTATAAAATAATTTAAATAATAGTAAATTTGCTAAAGCATGAGCCCTAATAGAGCTGTTTAACGTTTAATACTTCCGTTCCTATTCATTCCTCTTCTTTCAGTCCGGTGGTGTTCCTCTGGGTAGTATCCTTGGTACCATCCTCTACACAATCTATACAGCAGACGTCCAAACCAATCCTAACACTATTCTCACCACGTATGCCGATAACACATGTGTGCTCGCTGTTAATAATGACCCTTTAATTGCATCCCAAACTCTCCAATCCCATAGCATAGCCCTCGAAGAATGGTGTCGTAATTAGAGGATTAAAATAAATTTCAACAAATCCCATCAAATTACATTTATCCTTCGTCGTGAACCTACTGACTGCCTTACAGTATACTTCAATAATGTTGCCCTTACCCTGTTGAACAGCGGATCTGTCACAAGACTGAGAAGACAGGAAACTGCACGTCAATTTCTACTATTACAGCACTTACTAGACAAACGGTCTAAACTTCCAATCCATTACAAAAGACTGATCTACATGACTATTATAAGGCCTATCTGGTACGGAGTTGAGCTTTGGGGTTCCACTAAACCTTCGAATTCCTCTCATATCCAATCCTTACAATCCAAAATCCTTCGTAAAATCCTAAATGCTCCCTACTTTGTCACATACAAACTCCCTAACCACTCAAACCCATTAATTTCTAATCTTGCTGCCTCTTTTATTCCGGACAATCCTCCGAGGCGTCTGAAAACAAGATGGCCTCGGGACCTTATATTGTAAAAATGTTTTTAGAGCGCTACAATGGGTAGTTTCTCTACATTCTTGTACCACCATACCATTATGATTTCCTCAACTTTACTCGATGAATTTATGTACAGTTGTAAATAACAATAAATAAATTTTAAAAAAAAGTTTAATACTTCCAGAGATACAGTTTTTTAAAAAAGCAACATTTCATAAAATACCGAACAATCAGTAGTTAGAGAATTTGTCGTGGGAAATCTTTATCCCAACTACCATGGAACGTACAGATGTCTATTAGCGCTCAGATTTAAGTGGATTTTATGTGCTACAAATTAGTTTAAGAATAGATTAATGAATGTTTGGGAGTGGTTTATTTTATTATTAACATTCATAATTTTGATCCAAATATACTCTCAACATTTTTTTTCAAAAATTCTCCAACGTTTCGGCGCTCAGGCCATTTTCAAGCTGACAACCTATAAATTTTTTTGTTTTTATATTAATTACATTATTTCCTCAACAACATTAATGTACTACAACAACTAATATTTTTGACATTACCTTAAATATTGATGTTATATTCTTTAAATTTTCTTCTGCAGGCTATTAGGTTAATTGCCCATGTCATAGTTAGTCTGCAGATATGCAGATGATAACACTATTTTAACTAGCGAATATAATTACTTTTCAAAGGATAGCTTCATTTACTATACCTATACTTTTTTTATTTTAATTTACAACTCTAATAAAAATACATCTAGTTAAGGTGATGTTAGATTAGAATGGTATGTAATCTAACATTACATTAACTACTCTAACCAATGGGCAGTTCCTTGACATGCCTGTAACATACCATTATAATCTAATATCAAATTTACTAGATCTATTTTAAAGTAATTAAAGGTGTCAATGTCAATAAATAAAAAAAAAATCAAACTTATAGTAGTAGATTTTAAAAGTTTGTAAATAGATTTTGTATTCTTTCAAGCTTTTTGTTCATGTATCAAGTTTTTTTATCCTTAATATGAAAGCAATGTGATACCAATTATAAGCCTATTTAATGATTCGAGAAGTTTGTCGGGGAGAGCGGTCAGCAAAGAACAACATAAATAAACAAAACCATATTTATTTATTTTATGCCGACGTTTCGACCTGAGTTTCAGGTCTTCATCAGGGGCTATAGAACAAAAGAGATAACAACAACATTTAGAGAAACATAAAATTGAAAAGGGATAGTATACAAATTTGGAATTATACATAATATTGAATTGAAGCATAATTGATAAAAAATTGATAACTGATAATTGAATAGTAAAAAAAAAATAAATTGATTGATAATCGTGAAATTAGATGGGAGTAGATTGAAAACAGTGAAAGATGAAATATAATATCATATAGGTAAGAAGATATGTATAATATAAGATATGAAAGTAGTGTCTAAAAAACTGAAAAAATAAATAAATAAATAAATTGAATCTACAAATTGAACAATATGACAGACTGAAAAATAGTGAGCTGCTTATATCTGAATTACAGTGTGAGTATATTAACTTATATACCTATACTTAAAAATACATAAATATATATGCGCTTATATATACATATGCAGTAAGCCTATTTACTGGAGGATTATTGATTGACCGTGTGTATAGATGAATGGAATATGGTCCGGGTGCGGTCAAAAAAAAAAAACTCAAATAGTAGATAATTATACTATTTTATTGAGCCAACGTTTCGCCCCACGTTGCAGGGCTTCGTCAGGGCTGTTTTGACGGCAGTCAAAAAACAAAGTGAACGTTGGGGCGAAACGTTGACTCAATAAAATAGTATAATTATCTACTATTTGAGTTTTTTTTTTTTTACCGCACCCGGACTTCCATCCACACCTATTTAATATGGAAATGTCGCTTGTCGAGTTACGAATTTAAAAAAAAATCTTATGCTATTTCGTGGTCATGAAGAGATGAATGTTAGGTGATATAAGCGATCCATCAATGGTGCGATTATTGGTAAAGGGGGGAATTATCGTCCTGGGGGGGGGGGGCGACCTGTGACAGTGAATGGCGCAATTAGATAAAAAGGCAAAGAGGAGACCTAAATAGGTGGCGGTGGCGGCGAGAGAGCCAGTGCAATAAATTGCACCGGGCTAGAGGATGATGTAATTTTGGCCGGAGATATTTATTGGTGCGCTCGGGGTCCGCTCGGAGCAGGTTTAATTCACTTTTACAGTTTAATTGATGAGATTGATGAGCGTGTTTTTACCCTCACCCATTGGGAGCCTTTCACTGCCCGACATTGTTAATTAACGGTTTTAAAAATAATTACTTTTTAAATCCTCCGATAAACGATCGCCCTGCGGCCTTAATAGCTCCAACGCTGGCGAAAATAATTAACAGTGGACAGATTAACAACGACAATACATGATTCCGCTTCCAATTTACTGCCTGCAATCTAACTGAAAACGAGAAAAATAAATTTTAGTACAATAAAACTGATTAACTGAATATAATTCAAAATTTATATGGAAAGACACCAAAATAAAGTGCAGATTCAACATAAGGCCAATTGCTTCGGAAACTACAAATGGATTCAACACCAGACTTTATAAAAAAAAATTCATAAAACTCCACTCCCTGATAGGGAGTTAAAGGAGCAGTGACTTACAACTTGGGAAATCCAACCTCATTTTGAAGATTGAAGCCCAAGCTGCTGTAGGACAGTCTGTTATAAATTATATATTTATCTATTCCATTATTGACATTACTACTATTTTATTTATTTTTTCTCTTCATTTTTTTATCATATTAACTTATTTACCTTTAAATTAATTAAATTAAATTAACTTATTTTAGAAGTTTATTTTTTTATTTTATTAAATATATAAATATCAATGTTTTTGTAATTAACTTTCCTTTTTTTCTCTTCTTAAGAATTATTATTTTTATCTATTTGTTTCATTTAATTTTCTTTTTATATATATTTTGTTTAAAATTCACGATTGTTCAATATTTATAGCGTTGTAAATAGTTTTTTTATTTTTTTATTTATTGATATTTACAACTGTATAAAAAATACAACATGTAAATTTGATCGTAATGACATAATGATAATGATATGATACAGGATGTAGAGAAACTACCCAGTAGTAGAACTCTAAAAACATTGTACAATATAAGGACACGAGGCAATCTTCTTTTCAGACGCCTCGGAGGATTGCCAGGAATGGAAGAGGAAGCAAGGTTAGAAACTAGTGGGTTTGTGTAGTTAGGGAGTTTATAATGGAAGGATTTATATCGGGTTCGGGCTAGATCAGTGTAAATAGTTAAGGGTATTTTTTACACGAGACTATAATCACCCCCCCCCCCCATAATTAAATACTAGAAAAAAAAATCTGTTATATTAACGATGTAAGGCCCACCAGGGCCCTGTTTCATAATAAAGTACAAACTAATACTATTAGTCTTGTAGATTTATCTTAATTCAATTACACTGACTTGTACAATAGTAACTTGTACTTTAGTATTTTTTAATTCCTGTAATATCACTAATAGTCATCCCTATCATGAAAAAAATAAGTATTAGTATTCTTACCAGACTAGTTTCTATGAGCTAATACTATTGGCTTTCATTATGAAACAGGGCCCTGGTCGATATTAAATAAAAAAATATAATTTTTTATAGCTATATGACTGGACTGTATAGTTTTAATTGAAAGAAAAGGAGTCTGTTGAGCAATTTACAAGGTTGTGGGGAGTGGACATAGACAACATTTCTGAAATCTATTGAATAATTTACAAGATTATAAAAATGGTGGTCAAGAGAAAACAGATTTTTTATTGTCCTGTAAACAATTTATCGAGTGTATTCAGGCGTTATTTTATCAATCTCGAGTCTTCAGCGGCGCCGGTTCGATTCCGGCCTGGGCAGGATGGCTTTTATTTCATAGAGGACCCACGGAATCAAAACGAGACCCTCTTACTTCTTAAACATTGCTCGATTTAATTATCTTGAGTCTCCTCTTTCCATTTTAAGTAAAGGTTTGAAAGGTGATATAAGATCGTCACTAAAACGGGTTCGGCGATCAGAGTGGTCCCCACCCCACCAAGACCTGGGAGGTGGCAAAGCACTGTCTCCTTGATCGACGTCCTCGCCCAGAGAAGGGCTTCAGGCTCTGCCGAAAGTCATCCCTTTTATCCCCCAGTGGAACGGTCCTCCCCGTTCTTTGTACCGGCTCCTGCGCCAATATTAGGGGTATTCATGATGTTTAGTTTAACATGTTAAATGGATAAATATTTCCTCCTTTTACCATGTTAAAAAGATATAACATATAACATGGTTGAGAGTCTGTTACTAGGTCTGTTAAATGGAGAATGACGTCAAGCAAGCTGAGCTCGTCACCGTTTTGTTTGTTGTATTAGGTTACTTGCTCGTAGTTTTTGTTTTAATTGTGTATTTGCAATGTTTTGGATGTTTTTAAAAACGAATAAAGCAATGAATTATATTATAATTCTCTTCCTCACAAATTAGAAGACCAACAAACCAATGGGGAGTCCTATTTTCACACTGCTTCCACTTTTCATTTAATTTAGACGTATTGTAATAAATTACTTTAATCAAAACTGAAAAGTAAACAATAACATGATGTTTCGGAAGTAAAGGTTATAAAACTAGTTACTCAGGAAATCCGCTAGAAGCTCTCATGCACTTAACATATAACTTTAAATATGGCTACTCACAATCCTATATACTTATAATATTTAACATGGTAATACATTTTACATTTAATACATCATGAATACCCCTATTGTAACTCCTGCTTTCAGAAGACCCAGCCAAACCCCTTATTATGCCATGTGGCAAAGGAAGGGCACTACATACGTATGTATATATTAATTATGTTATTTATCCATTTAATAAAGGAGGTAAGAAGAAAAAGAAAAAAAAGTGGTGTGTATTGGCCGCGATTGCCTTCTAACATTTATTGTGTTATGATACCCTGTTGTGATATTATGGGAAATGAATAGAGGCACCTTTATAGCAAGGAATAACACCTCAAACCAATGAAAACTTTTATTACACAGTTACTTCCGTGTCTTTGGGCCACAACGCAATCCTAACAAAGCCCTTTTTGAACCAAAAATATTGTTTTAAAAATCGAATCACTAGTTCTAACGAACAAACCCTTCTAATAATACTTCTTCATTCAACGATTTTAACAATACCTTAGAAGACCGGAAAATAATTTCTGTTTTCTTGATAAACCTCAGTTTTCTGTTATTTTGGTCACGTGTAAAAATTTTTAAAAAAGTGTATTTGAAGGGTTTAATCTTATATAAAGTGTATACTTTAGTTCACATTTCTGAGAACCTCAAACTTTAGATGCTATGGAAATATCATCTCTAATAATACAAAGACTTTTAAAAGACTTAGAACCCCCTAAAATAAATTATGTTTTCTTGAAAATCTCATTTTTCAGATATTTTGGTCAGGTGTAAAAATATACTTGTGGGGTTTAGCCACATACATAATAGTAGGGGTATTCATGATGTTGTGTTAAATGGAAAATGTTTTACCATGTTAAATGCTATGACTATAGGATTGTGAGCAGCCCTATTTGAAGTCATGTTAAACGTTAAATGCATAACAGCCCCTAGCGGATTTTCTCAGCAACTTCTTTATAAGCCTTTATGTTTATAACCTTCCTTCCAGAGCCTCATGTTATTGTTTACTTCAGTTGTGATTTAAGTAATTTATTACAACATGCCTAGTTATTACAATCTGTTCCTTATTACCTCTTCTGTTTTTTTTCTCAAATGTATCATTAAAATTATCCATTCTGGTTTTATAGCGGATATGAATACCACAAACACACGAAAGAACTGAGCTGTCACAACAAAAATGGCGGCGATCTCTAATGGTCTATTGTGTGACGTCATTCTCAATTTAACAGACCAAGTAACATACTCTCAGCCATGTTAAATGTTATTTCGTTTTACCACGGTAAAAGAAGGCTATTTTTTCGATTTAACATGAGTTTTTCCATTTAACATGCTTTAACATGTTAAACCAAAGATCATGAATACCCCTAGTATAGATCAGTTCATTGGATATATTATTATGCGGCAAATAATTATTACGAAATTCAAACATTCTCGAATGCTATTTCTCGCCTATAGCTGAAACTTTAATAGTTAAGCTGTCCACGATAACAGATTTACTAAGAGAGGAGGAATGCACAGATGACAGAAATACTTAGTTAGTAGGTAGTATACCACCGCAACCGGTCGATTTGCGTGTACTCAACCGGTTTCATGCGAACCGGTCTCGCTAAACGTCACCGCTGGGATAGTTCTACTCCTATATTTATGTTCCGTCACCATTCCTGGCTTCCTAGATCGGGTCATCTTTCAATGTCAACTTATCTTCAAGACCCGTCCCAACTCTTATCGTACCCTCCACCTCCGAGATAGGTCTTCAGGGGAAGTGCCATATCCCTGTAAAAACAACGAGAGGAGAAAAAGAAAGACGATGTAAAAATATGTCTTATGATTTAATATTATTTTAATGATAGTTGTTTTCAGAAAAAAATATAATACAAATTTACGAAAAAAATAGTTTTTTTTTTTCAACTTAAAAATATATGTATACAGAAATTTATAGTATATATTATTATAATAATTCTATGTCGATTTAAACCTTATTTCAAGTAGCTATTGTAATGTATTCAAATTGCAAGGTTAATTAATGTTGTTTTAACTCACATATCCACAACAAAAAACATGTGTTTTTAATGTTTATTCAAATACAGATTTACTTAAACTAGTAAGTTAATATGAACAATCTTAACTAACAAATGCCCTATCCTATCTTATTTTAGTTATATCTACCCTATCCCTAAATATATATCTATGTACTTATTACTAACATATAATCTAACCTACAATTAAAATACATACAATTGTTAGCTATGTCCAAAGGTGATAACGCGTACGTACTTGGACTCAGCTGGTCGTGGCAGAGAGAGAGAAAGATCACTTCTCAATACACAGTTTTTAAACTTAACTTAGCTCACAGAGAAACCAAAAAATACATTAGACTTTACATCAATGTCCATTCATTAAAAAAACAACCAACGACAGAACATATGATTTTTCTTTCCCTCTCTGCCCGATACCTGTCGCGCATGCGCTGCCATCACCAATTCTTCTCTCTCGTCTATTACACTATAAAAAATGATATTCTCCTCTAAGAAATAATCTTTCTCTATATTATATTATAAAAAAATTATTACTGAAATTTCGGCATTGTGAATATGAATGTAACAAAATTATTTTTTTGGTGGATTGTAATATTTTAATATTATATTTAACTTTTTTTTTTAAGTGTACACTATTATTTTGAATTAAATTTATAAATTTACTTCAACTGAGATTTAATAAAAAAATTATGAGTAATATAATTGGAATGTAATTATTTTTTTATTTTATTTTATTTTTTGATACTTTTTATTTATTGATACATATTACAATTTGCCAGACAATTGTGGGCAATAGGTAATTGTAATGATTGATCACATTATTACTAAAATAAAATAAAATAAGAATAAAAATAAATGAAAAAAAAACACATAAAAATAAATAAAATCTCTCCTAAAATATATATCCACAGAAGAATAAAGAAAATTAACATAACAAAATCAAACTATTTGTATGAAAAAATAAATAAATAAAAATAATATAATCTCTAGTCACATTTAAACTCTTATATACGATACTTACACAATCGACCTAAGTATCCCTGAGCCCACTCTATCCCCCATGTGTGAGGGGCAGAGCAGAGCTTAAAAGATCCCCCCCCCCTCTCGCCGCATCACAGTGAGCCAGTGGAGGCTGAGCAAGTGCGCTAAAGCCGCAAACACTCAACTTGAGGGGAGAATCTGACCATTGCCAGAGTTCCAATTGTACATTTTTATTATACAATAAGTCTCTTGGCTACTAACGTTTCAACGTTCGAGATGGATTATAGGGAAATTATTATTATTTTTTTTTTTTTAAAGGATAGCTTCATTTGTTATACATATAATTGTTTTTAATGTAATTTACAACTTTATTTAAATTTAAAAAAAAAACTAGTTAATGTTACGTTAGGTTACAATGGTATGATACAGACAAGTAGAGAAAATACCGATTGCTAGCACTCTAATAACATTTCTACATTAGAAGGTCTCGAGGCCATCTTCTATTCGCGCTTCACTTTGGGATTTACTCTTATTTTGAAACCATTCCTTAAGGTTCAGGATATGGGATTGAAGAGTTTGAGAAGCAATTAAAGGGTAACAAGTTTCTTCTTTAACATTTCACTGCCTGTTGGACCATTCTTAACTTGTCTCTCATGACGAACCATTCGTCTTGCCTTACCATCCCATTTCTTCGATTCAAGAGATGACATCTTTGAGACAAATACAGAGCCAACGTTATTTTGATACGTAATGAAACCAACTAATTATATTATTATTCAATTACACTATAGGACAATTATTATTATTGTTACATAATATATTTTTTTTAACATGTGATCCGAATGAACAATGTAGATGCAAGATTTTCGAATGGTTCTTGCGTTAAATTTTGTGTTTAAAATTAGTACAGATAATCAAAATTTCAGTCCAACAATATTCAACAGATTGGAAACTATAACATGGAAGACGTACCGGCAGTTTATGCACAGAACTTGACACAGGTAACTTAATTTTTCCACAACTTACTAAAGAGCGAATCATTAAAACAATTTAAAACTTTAGATTTGATTGAGACATTCAGATATATATCATACTTCTACAGAAATTCAGATCATGGAAAAGACACAAAGTAACACGATTTACTCATTTTGGGCAAAATTCCACGATTTTAAATTATGTTTTACTAAATTTCTCGTATTATGTGTTCTAATATTACTATAACTATTTTTTTCCTTATTCTTTCCTTAAAAATTAAGTAATATTTTTTTCTTAATCTTCGGAAAGAGATAAATCGATTTGCATACGATAACCATGAAAAGATGTCCATCATTTTTGAGCTATGCGCCAAAAATGCTTAATTTACTGTTATAAATGATGTTTGTAAGTGGAAAAACAGAAGATTATTTGTATGAAAAAGTTTTAGATTTAAAATATAAAAAGTTATATATGACATGGGAAATTAGCCTGGAGAAAAGATTTTAAAGAACACGACATCAATATTTAAGGTTGTCTCTTTGAAAATGGCCTGAGGGCCGAAACGTTGGAGAGTTTCTGAAAATTAAAGTTGAGAGTATATTTGGATCAACATTGTGCGTGCTAATAAAGAAATAAACCGCTCTCAAACAATCATTATAATAAATCATTTCTATGATTTCTATAAATCAATCTAATGCTTAATTTAGTTGGTGTCGTAATTGGAGGATTAAGATAAATTCCAACAAATCCCATCAAATCACCTTTACCCTTCGTCGTAAACCTACTGACTGCCCTACAGTTTCATTTAATGATGTTACTCTTACCCCTGTCGAACAGATCCGCTACCTTGGACTACATTTGGACAAACGATTAACCTGGAATCCTCACTCAAGACTGAAAAGACAGGAAACAGCACGTCGATTTCGACTATTACAGCACTTACTAGACAAACGGTCTAAACTTCCAACACATTACAAAATACAGATCTACATGACTGTAATAAAGCCAATCTGGACTTATGGAGTTGAACTTTGGGGCTCCACTAAACCTTCGAATTCCTCTCGTATTCAATCCTCGCAATCCAAAATCCTTCATAAAATCCTCAATGCTCCTTACTTTGTCACAAATAAAATCATACATAAAGACCTTAATGTTCCCTAACCGATTTAGCCCGAGCCAGATATCACTCCTTCCATTATAACCTCTCTAACCACTCAGACCCCCTAGTTTCTAATCTTGCATCCTCTTCCATTCCTGACAATCCTCTGAGGCGCCTAAAAAGAAGATGGCCACGAAACCAGCTAATGTAAAATATCATTAGAATGGTACCAATGGGTAGTTTCTCTACACGTCTGTAACACTCCAATTTAACTTAGATCAGATTTACTAAATGTATTATAATGTACAGTTGTAAATAGCAATAAAATAAATATTTACAAAAAAAAATTTAGTTGATAATTTATTTTTACCGAATAAATCGGGCCAGACTTCAATCTCCCAGGAAAATTCTAAGCAACTTCGCAATGTGATGAACGGTATGGTAGCGCATAAAGTACAACCAAACAAATACCAATTTTTATGAAGGAATAACTTCATAATTTTATATTAGGAATAAATGTAACCAATCTTTTGGGGGGTTACGATATTTCCGAAATAGCACGATTGATATTACCCATAACCGGTTACAGAAGGCAGAACAGGAACTGGACGAAGATGACCCAACCTACAGACTGACCCGGCCGAAGATGAGAGACTACATGGTACTCGTACAGGTACCACTCTTCATCCTCTACCCGCTCCTCGCCCTCTTCAGGTTCGCTGGTTCCTGCGCCTGCAGCGCTGATGAACCTTACATCAGTTGGCCAGCGGGGTTAATGACTTTGGCTGTAACCTACTACTTTCAGGTATGATGGTAAGATAGTCGACCGTGGATAATCTATATGAGGAGAAGATGATTAGTAGTGCGGTCAGAATATAACAAAAATAAGTAAAACGTATTTATTAGTGCATTTCGTGCCAGAATTTCAATTTTTCATCAGGGCTAAAAACGAAAAACAAGATAACAATCAATAAATAAAAGGATATACAGAATGATTAAAAAAAAAAACTAACATTTTGTATAAATAAATATTGTTGAAAGACATGAATAATTTAAGTGTAGACATTTACAGATAGTAAATGTATGTAAAAATAAAAAATATTTAAAATAAAAATGGGAAATAAAAAAAATATATATATTTTTTATTTTTATATATATTGCTTACAAATTTAATTACTTACATAACTAGATATCTTCTTCTTGTTCTTTTACTGGCACAACAGGTGCATGAAGCTTCCCTTGGCCTGCTCAACGGCCGCCAACCATCTTTCTCTATCTTCTGTAAGGGTAACTGGGATCCTCAGTTGTCGCAGATCCCGCCTCACAGCATCCTTCCATCGGCCCTTCGGCCTACCACGTTGCCGCACACCATCCGGAACGTAACTGGCCAAGCCATTTAAGCCTCTGTATCCTTATGTACGAGGAGATGCCACATTCCTTATAGAGCCCAAAAAGTTCACCATTTTTCCTTCTTCGCCAATTACCATTCTCGCTTACGGGCCCTTACTAGATTTAGATGCCCTTACTATATTTTATTATATGTTCTTTCCTCTTACTTAATTTTTGTTTTTAATTTTATTTATTGATATTTACAACTGTACATAAATACCTCAAGTAAATTTGAGGAAATCATAATGGTATGGTACAAGCATGTAGAGAAACTGCCCAATGGTAGCACTCTAAAATCATTTTTACAATATAATGTCTCGAGGCCATCTTCTTTTCAGACGCCTAGGAGGATTGTCCGGAATAAAAGAGGAAGCAAGATTAGAAACTAATTAGTTTGAGTGGTTAGGGAGTTTGCAATGGAAGGATTGACATCTGGTTCGGGCCAGATCGGACTTAATTTTATTATTACTTTTGTCATTCAGTCTTTATCTTCTTATAATACTTAGACTAAATATGTCATTCTATACTATTTTATAACTATAATGTTAGCTGTTTTCTTATTTTCTAATCATTCTGCCATTCCCCTTATTCATTTTTTTGTTATCCTGTTTTTGTAGGAAAGAACATATAATAAAAAAATAATAGTAAATATATGTAAAAAATGAAAATTAAAAAAAAAAAAAGTGGCAAATAAAACATATACGTAGGTAATTAAATATGTAAGAAAAATATCATTAAATAAATAAAATATAATGTTATATAATCCAAAAGGAATAAAGGTTTATGAATATATTAATATAATAATAAAATTTAGGATTAAAGCTACTAATAACATGTTAGTAAAATACTAGAATAAAGGAATATACAGTTAAGTAAGACAAAAGGAGTAATTAGTAAATATGACAAACATAACTTAATAACGTGGGTAAGGAAGAAGTAATTAGAGTAGAGAAGAAGAAGGGGTGTAAAAAGAAAGAAGAGACAAAGTAATAAAGCGTAACGTATCGACTTGGTCAAGATTTTTGAGATTAAAAATACGTTAAAACTTTTTTTTTGTTTTTGGCTCTGAAAAAGACTTGAATTCCGGCCGAAACGTTGGCACTAAAATGTTTTTACTTATTAGTGTTTTCACTGACTGCATCCCCAATCATCTTCTCATATACTTTCAGGTTTGACTTCTTCTTGATTAAATGTATTGTCGATTTGAAAAATATTATATTATCATCTATCGACATCCCAGGTCGTCCTAAGAGAGTATTGGAGCTGGATGCAGAAGAAATCAATCCTCTTCGGCTTCCTAAAGACGAAAGAATACTGGATGCTCTTCAGGAAACCGAGTGAAGATCTCTTAGGAGGAATCAGTTTCATTCCTAAGACGATAAGCTTAACAAACTAATATATTAAATCCGAACTGTTGTAATCTGGCAAGTCCATTTTCAGTTTTTATATTTTATTTTATTTTTTTTTTTTAGGTTTCAACTTTAACAATTTTTTTTATAGATAATTATAAGGAGCAAGGAGCCTGCTAAAGGGGAAAAAATATAAAATTAGAAAATGGCCTAATTTGATTTTGATTAGTCTTACTTACTTTTGAAACATACACTTATACCGAGTATGTTAGTCGATGTAAGACATGTTACAATCGCAAATTAGAGATTATAACACAAAACGTATTAGAAGACAATCCTTCCCGGAAGGCAATTCAAACTACCTTCCCGAAAGGCAACTCTAACTACCTTCCAGAGAAGGCAAATCGCCCCACTAAAACCCCCAGAAAGCGACGGGGGTAATAATAAAAAATACAAATTTTAATTTTTCCACCATTAAAATCATATTTTCCTATAAATATAATGTTATTTTGATTATTTTTCTCACTTTATTTTGGTTACATCTTTTAAGGAGGCCCCTGACTTCATAGGCCTCAATACGTCAATGAAACTTACACAAAAGTTGCTCCAATATGTACACTTTTATGTGAAAATAGTCTTATGACAGAGGTCAATAAAGTTCATTTTTTTCTAGTCTATCGAAAATGTTCAAAAACGACTTTTTCCAGTACAATTTGTACACTAACTTTCGTTGGTATCCATCAGGACCTCAATGTTCCATATGTTGGCGATTTGGCCAAAACCAGATACCATTCCATGATAAACTTCCCAACCAACCAAATTCACTTGTTTCTAACCTGACTTCTTCTTCATTACCTAATATTCCTCCTAGGCGTCTGAAAAGAAGATGGCCTCGTTCGTCTCCTCTAGAAATGTTATTGGAGTTCTATCAGTGGGTAGATTCTCCACATGTTTGTATCATGTCACTATGTCACCTACAGAAAATTTACTTGTTGTATATATTTTTTATACAGTTGTAAATAACAATAAATAAATTAATAAAAAAAAAAACCTTTCGTTGGTATTGACTTGGCCAAAATATTTTTTTGTTGGATAGCTTACAATAAAATATTAACAACAGTAAAAACTCACTTATGGCGAAATAATGTCTGAAAAATTAGGTCTTCTGATGGGGTAACCAATTACGGTGAATTCGTTTATAGTTATTTGAGTGTAAGGAACCATACTTATAAAGATGATTACCTACATATCCCTTTCGTCCTTGACCTCATACCAACCAAATTCTCAAAATTCCATATAAACCTTTCCAACCATCCTAACCCTTTGGTTCAAACCTTATCTAGTTCCACCCATCCCTACAGCTCACCTAGAAGGTTGAAACGGCTGTGACCAAGAGACTTATTAAAATAAAAATGGACAATTGGAGTTCTGGCAATGGTCAGATTCTCCACTCAAGTTGAGTGTTTGTGGCTTTAGCGCACTTGCTCAGCCTCCACTGGCTTACTACCAGTGATGCGGCGAGAGGGATTCGCTGGGATCTTTTGAGCTCTGCTCTACCCCTCACACGTAGGGGATAGAGTGGGCTCAGGGATCTTCAGGTCGATTTGTAAATATTGTATATTATAGTGTAAATGTGACTAGAGACTAAATTATTTTATCATTATGTTATTTTATTTTTTTATTCATTTATTTATTTTATTTTAGTATGTATGAGATCATTGTCATTATTTCCTATTGCCCACAACTGTGTCGCAGATTGTAATATCTATCAATAAATAAAAAGTATTATTATAAAGGTGACAATATGATTAGATACATTTTAATATGGTGGTTTTTGTTGATACTTTTCACCACTGTGTGACCCTGTTTGTAGCTAGCTTAGAACGTTCAGTTGCGTTATTTTATCTAAAACGTTCCTCCTAAAGATTAGGTTTCGAAGCGAATGGATATTGTGATGCAATAAATATAAGTTCTAATTCTTCCAAATGTCATTGGAAAAGTCAAATCCTCGCCTATAGCAATTGGAAGAGACATAAATCCTCACCAGAGGCCTACCAGAGCCAGATTAAAGGAGGAGGACATAGGAGCATTTAAACAGAAAGAGGAGATTAGAAGAACCAATAAGACTACACACGCTATAAATAAGGACGGTAAGAGCAAAGAGGAGGGTGACAATATTTAAATTTGAGAATTCCTGAGAGTGAGGAAGAAGGGTCGGATATTGGGATTCCATGGGAAGACTACCTTTGATTTAGCAACACTGATTCCCTTTCGAAGGGTAAGCCCGAAGTTTCCCGCGCCTTAGGCAACACGTGTCCCCCTTCCTCTTTATTGGATATCGGAAGCTGGGAGCAGCGGGATCATAGTAAGGTCAGGAAGAAACTTTGCAAATACTATATAAGAACCGAAATTTTATTATAAGCAATGTTTTTCTAGAACATTAATTTTTAATTACTGTTTTTTTTATTTATTTATTTTTTTTCTTTTTTTTTTTATTTTAGTATGAATGAGATCATTCATCACTATTACCTATTGCCCACAACTGTGTGGTAGATTGTAATATCTATCAATAAATAAATCTATCAATAAAAAAAAAATTTTTTAATTATTAAGTATGGTTGAAGGAAAAAAAAATTAGATCAAATTTTTTAATAAATTTATTTATTGATAATTACAACTGTATTAAGTGGAGAATCTTCCCATTGATAGAACTCTAATAACATTTCTAGAGAAGATCTCGGAGCGATCTTCAAATTAGATACCGTTTTCCAACTGGAAGGCAAAATTATTAATTACCTTTTTTAAGTAGTCTTTCGGAATAAATATAACATCTAATGAACTTACAATTTCTAACTTG
>NW_027105462.1:600563-601715 GCF_000696795.3 Halyomorpha halys | reverse complement strand
CACAAAAATATACTCTATTGTTTAGATTCAATAATAATGTTGAATCCCTTCTAGCTAGCTATAATCAAATGTTTCTACTTAAGACATCTTTGACACTTTTGTGGAGTCTTTATAGCACTATTTTAGCTATTATATATAGCACAAGAACGATGAAGAATATAACTCATAATAGATAATTGCTTAAACAACAAAGAAAACTAAAAAAAAAATTAATTAAAATAGTACAACCACTATGCAGATAATCCTAACGTATGTTTATGTCGAATTGACGTAATTCTTAAATAATAATGGTTGCTTGCGAGGCAAAAAAAAAATTAAAGCGTGATTGGAGACTAAATAGCGATTTAAAAAAAAAATCAGAGTATTATTATTATCAAATAAGCAGCGTAAGATAATTTCCAAATAAACGTCAAAACAAAGAAAACTAAAAAAAAAAATTAATTAAAATAGTATTATCACTATGTAGATAAACCTAACGTATGTCGAAATGACGTCATCCCAAAACCATAATGGTAGCTTGCGAGACAAAAAAAAATAATAATTTTAAAGCATAGTTGGTATCTAAATAGCGATTTTAAAAAAATAAAAAATCAGAGTATTATTATTATCAAATAAGCAGTGTAAGACAATTTCCGAATAAACGTCAAAACAAAGAAAACTAAAAAAAAAATTAATTAAAGTAGTATTATCACTATGTAGATAAACCTAACGTATGTTTATGTCTAAATGACGTCATCCCAAAACAGTAGTAAAATTCAGAGTATTATTATTATCAAATTAGCAGCGTAAGATAATTATAATGGAAATATAAGGATATAAACGTTTATTAATACTATAATATTTAATTATATATTCAAATATACAGTTTAAAATATTATGTTCCTCTCGTTCCTAATTCAAAATCCTTAATGCTCCTTACTTTGTTACAAATCAAGTCATCCATCAGGACCTCAATGTTCCTTATGTTGCCGATTTGGCCAGAACCAGATGCCAATCCTTCAATGATAAACTTCCCAACCTAAACCCACTTGCTTCTAGCCTGGCTTCTCGCTCATTAGTTGATAATCTTGATTCTGAAAAGAAGATGTTCTCGAGATCTTCATGTTATCGGAGTTCTAACAATGGGTAGATTCTTCACATGTCATACCCCAT
>NW_027105462.1:587724-599692 GCF_000696795.3 Halyomorpha halys | reverse complement strand
TATATATATATATTGTATACTGAAGAAGTAGGCGTAGGAACGTCACAATAAAATCCCAAGCAGTGAAGATTGAAGGGCGGGTTAACCTTCTCGTCTTTTATTGCCTCAGCCTTCTTCCCTCGAATAGGATCACAAAACTGTCTCCTGTTCTTTCTTTCTGTATCTTCAAGGACCTTTGTATATTTTAATAAGGATTATGAGTTACATTTTTACAACCTAGGACATTTCAACGATTTTATACATAAATGAAGACTAAAAATTATAGTAAAATAAAAGCTATCTTTATACCTAGAACAAGTTCTCAAAAGCTATTACGAACCAGTCTCGTGAGACCTGAAGTTTCAAAAAATTCAAGTACTTTCCACTTAAGATTCGAGACGAGGTGAAGTGGTTCAGAACCAGCCTGAACCCCTTCAAAATATAAGGTGGTAATAGAACCCGTACCTCTTTGTAGTTCTAATAGAGACATAATTAGTAAGAATATAAATAATTGTTTAAAAAATAAAACCTAAAAATGCACAATCACAACAATTCAGAGAGAATTGCTTTATTCTATTAGCAACGCTGCCAAATGTATTGCGTTACTAAAAGCATACTAATCAATCTAATAATAAATAAGATAAATACATTTTTCTTTTGTTTTAGTTAGTAGTTGTATTTTAACTATCATATTTCTTGTTTCCTTTTGGTTTTATTTTTCTCTAAAACTTAAAATCATAATACAGAATTCTTTTCATAACTAAGTACTTATAAAATGTCGTTTATTTAAAAGGAAGATAGTTCGTGTGATGTCAAAAAAAAAATTTTAAACTATTTGAGTAATTAAACTATTTATTGTGAGCAATTATTTTCTATTTCAATGAAGCCCTGTAGGTTCAGGAGCCCACTCAGCCTCATTAAGTGGATACCATAAATTGTGTAAAAATTTGGCGGTCTGACCAAATCACCTCCTTGCACAACCGTTAGTCTATTAACAGTACTGCATAAATAAATGATATAACAGTACTTATTAGAAATTAATTAGTTAATAGAGATTAATAATATTTATTTCTTTAAGACGATATTAAAAATTTTATCACACACGACTGTACCAATTATTAATTAGTTCCGTATCCATTTGTATTTATATTTTCGTAATTTTTTTTGTCTCTTTGTTTTTGTATGATTATTTTACCCTAATATTTATTCAAATTTTTTTGTCACATCTTACATTCTTTGCGTCTTGTATTCATTTAGCCTGATGATACCCTGCAAAGTGGGACGAAACGTTAGTTAACATTAAATAGTTTTTTCCTATTTCGTACCTTTATTGACTATCTTCCTACAATTCTAATATTTTACTTAAATAAAACGGATGATATATAAAAGATATCTCAAAGCCTTTTGAAATTGATGGATTAATATTTAAAAAAATTGTAAGTTTGTGTACTAGATTAAAACCGAAACTTCAAATTTTTACTTAGGGAGATCGTTAAAAAGATTTTCAATAGAAGTTGGAGACAGGCGAAGGAGCCAAATGCTTTTACTAAATATACATTGACAGAAGAGGGATCAAAGACGAACCTGCCCTCTTTAAAATATACGAGGTGAACCACCGTCCCAAGTCCGCTCGTAAAAAATAATGAAAACGCGGAAATTTGAAATAGTACTAAGCTTAGGATCAAAACGGCAGCTGCATTTAGATGCACTCAAACCACCCGGAACTTGAAGCCATCCTCTCCAAGGAGGTCCTGCAAATAGCAGCGCATTACAGGATCTAGTCGAGGCAGGATAATTGGAAAGAATAAATCAGAAAATAGTGACCTTTAAGATACCAAAATTTTGTATATCTTTATTTTTTTATTAATTCGCTCATGTTACAGAATATTTGGGTGAAAAACGAAATATCAACGGTTCAAAAGATCTTAATTTTCTAAGTCGTGTTAGAAGGCTGACGTTGAGAACACAATAGGGGTATTCATGATGTTGTGTTAAATGTTAAATGTTAAACGTTAAATGCACAAGAGCCCCTAGCGGATTTTCTCAGCAACTTGTTGTATAAGCCTTTATGTTTATAACCTTCCTTCCAGACCCTCATGTTATTGTTTACTTCAGTTTTGATTTAAGTAATTATTTACAACATGCCTAGAGTGAGTGAAAAGTGGAATTTGTGTGAAAGTTTAGGTTATGAAATGAAATGAAAAAATAACTTTATTCTGGGACATATGTCCCCTAAGAATAATTACATGGTTCATATAGTGAGATTTTTATCTGGCGAGCGTTTACAAATTTTCAGATAGTAAAATGAAATTACATTGTTTTTTTACTTTTTTTTTTTCTCAAATGTATCATTAAAATTATCCATTCTGGTTTAATAACAGGGATATGAATACCACAAACACACGAAAGAACTGAGTTGTCACAACAACAAAAATGGCGGCGATCTCAACTGGTCTATTGTGTGACGTCATTCTCCATTTAACAGACTATCAGCCATGTTAAATGTTATTTCGTTTTACCACGGTAAAAGAAGGCAATTTTTTTCGATTTAACATGAGTTTTTCCATTTAATACGCTTTAACATGTTAAACCAAAGATCATGAATACCCCTAATACTTGACAACTTAGGCCGGTATGACGTCAAAGATGATAGATCCCAATATACTATTCATGATATCATAGTTCAAGAGACCAAGAGGAGAAAAAATGCTGTTATTTCATCCCAATTTCTGATTAATTTAATGAAAACTATGTATAATTAATAGTCTATAGTAACTTGTATAATATACAAAGGTTTGTGCCTGGCTTTCAATAAAGCTGGTTATAAAACCAAATTGATCTAAAAAAAGTGGTTACGAAAACAATTCTAAAACCTAATTTTTTTTTATAAATATAAATAGATGATTGATGTCTAAACACGTTTGTGAAACGCAAGTGTATGGATGAGCTATTTGGATAAGCTGCGACAAGACATGAATTTGTGGCCGATCAGTTGAGTTTCGGTTGTTGGACACAGATCAAAGAGCGCTTGTACAACAACCACACGTTTGTGTTCAGTTAGTATTGTTTCAAAACTTCTTACAGATAAATATTTGTGCCCTCTGTATTAATTAAAGAAATTCTTTAATTAATTAAACCTTCAGATTCAATAATTAACATCATTTTATAAGATTATATGTTTTAAAATTCTATCGATTCGATGTTAATACTTTTAGTACAAGAGCCCAAGAGGAGAAAAAATGCAGTTATATCACCCCAATTTCTGATTACTTTGATGAAAACTATGTCAAAAAGTAATAATAGTAAAAAATGATGAGTCTGCCAAGTATAGGTAAGGGCAATAAAAAATGGGTGCTGATCCAAAACGTTAAAAAAAAATAATTTTTCATTCTGAGCTCTATATCATTAAAACTACCAGTAACACTAAAAAACTTAAGAGAACGTAATTTAAGGTAGGGTAAATTTGCTAAAATATGAGCACTAATAGAGCTATTTAAGTTCAATAGATCCCGAGATACAGCTTTTTAAATAGCAACATTTCATAAAAATGTTATACAGAATGTACTGAAAGATCAGTAGTTCGTAGATTTATTTTGAGAAATCTACATCTCAGAAACCATTCGACGTACAGATATCTGTTAGCACTGAAATCAAAGCTAGTTAAATGTAGTATAATGTAGTTCATGATTATACAATAGTTCATCTTCGTAGGAGTAGTAGTTTTTATGATATTTGCTTAAAAAAATTGATTTAAATTGATTTTGAATATCATAAAAACTACTTCCCCTACAAAGATACCTGTAATGAACTACTTTATAGTAACTTAAATTTCCTTTATTTTGAGTACTGGCAGGCATATTTTCGTCTTATGATTCTAGAGATATATTTTTTAAAAAATCAAACATTTTATCTGAATATCTAAACATTATCATTTTGTAAATTTATTTTGTCAAATATCATAAAAACTACAACTCCTATAAAGATAATCGTAATAAACCATTTTATAGATTTAACTTAAGATAGATTTGACTAAAACATAAGCCCTAATAGAGCTATTAACGTTCAATATTTCTCGAGATATAGCTTTCTAAATTGCAGCATTTCATAAAGAATACACTGAAAAATCAATAGTTAATGAATTCATATTGAAAACCAATTTAAGCTAGTTAAATGTACAATAAAGTAGTTTATGATGTTTATCTTCTTAGGAGTAGTAGTTTTTAAGATATTTTCAAAATTATTATCCAATTTCATAAAAACTGCTATTCCTAGGACGATAAACGTCATAAACTACTTTATAGTACATTCAACTAGCTTTGATTTGAATGCTGGCATACATATCTATGTCTTATGGTTTCTTAAATAAAGTTTTTTATAATTTTTTTTAATTCGATGCTTCGCAATTCAGAGCTTTCTGCTCTCAGTGAACGAGAGACCTTAATGGATTAAAATTGTTTTAATTGTTGACAAATACCTTTTAATTTATCTAATTAATGCTGTATAAACCTATTTACGAATTATAAATTTACCTCCTCTTATCTCCCCCGGTCATATTTTTGTCCCGGTATATATTATTAAAAAATGATTTAAACATAGTTTGTTTTCTTTTTTTTTCTCTGGATTCCAATTTTTTCCAGGCAATATATAATCATAATATTATGTCAATTTAGTGGTTTTTTTAACTACTTTAACTCCTTTAAAATTATAGGTTATACCATAAAAAAAGGCTGGAACAATAAATTCATGGCTAGCCTGTACGTAGATAAGTGTATAGGTTTAGGTATTAACCCATTTAAGAGGGAAAATTTCTTTTAAAAAATTTTGATATTTAATACATCTTTCATGTTGACCGATATTCCTCACAGATCCTTATACTTTTTTACACTATGAAACTCTACCGTCTGACAATTTTTAATATTAGATATTTAATATTGGAATACATATTACAAATTAAAAATATTAGATCCGTCTCACCTTTCCCAGAAGTTGTAGGATGACACCTGCTACAACTCTCTTATCCAGGACATGCTGAAGAAACGTCACTGCACTATATCCCCAATTCTAGTCTTAATCAGCGTCCATAGAAGTAGAACATTATGATTTGGAAAAAAACAAAACACATACGATGATATTTCTCATATGGTGCTATTTCGGTTCAAACAGTAAAGACAGAGGGCCTTTAAACTATTACCACTTCACATTGAACAATCGTAACGTGTTCCAAAATCAAACTGTCACCTTCACAAAACCAAAATCCACTCGTCTGAACATATCGCTCGTGTTTTGTTTTTCCCATGACAACCGTAACTCCCCTTGCCTACCCAGATATATCCAGTTTTTATTTCACCATGGCAACCGTAACAATTTCCCTCTTGAATTTTCCCAGGGAAAAATTCCCTGTTGAATAATTTGTTTTTGAAAAGCTTTGTACAATCTAGTCAAGAAGTAATTTTTATCTTATTTTTTTGGAGGAGTAAATAATTACCATATTATCAATTTTTTATGGAAAAAATTGTGTCAAGTCATAAACAATTTTTTTGTTCTATAATCAAATTTAATAACTTTTTAGAATATTAATTATATACCGTATTGATCTGTATGATGCGCCGAACGTGCTTAAGTGCTAGTTAGCTAGAGGTAGTACATTAAACGAGGCGATAATATACTGCTGTCCCCAGAACTAACGTATTCAGGGGCGTGAGTCACTTTAATCGGGCAATCCATCCTCAAGGTAAGATCTAAGCGGGGGCAAGTTTGAAAATGGACACTTGCGGGGGATTCCACAATGCACTTAAGAGTTGGAGTTTATAATCCGACAGAGAGAGCCCTGCTTGCGGTTAAAGTTCGCTTCGCCTACCCCCTCCCCGCTCCCGATAATACATAAAGCGGAGGACAGTCCAAGGTGGATCCCCTAAATCAGACAGTTTGTATTCAGCCAGGACTAAGGATCACCTCAGGGGATTAAGTCTTCCTTAAGCTGCCTTTTAGGGCCCACCAGCGCCTCCCTAAAGGGATTTCTTTTGTTTAGCCCTGCTTCGTATTCCGCCATAGGGTACAACTTTTACATCGGATTATGGAATTAAATAACTTTTGCTCTAGACTCCTATAACGGGGAGGTTCGTCTTATACTTCGTTCAGTAAGGAAAGGATTGACCTCAAAAGAGGAAAGCCTATCACCAAAGAAGTAGGATCATAGAATAAATATACAAAGGAATACGTTCAAAAGAAAAATACTTAATAATAAAAGTAAATTTATATATCAGAAAACATCAATAATACAATGAGTTTTAAATCGACAATATGCAGAAATTGTAAACAAAATGAATTTATAAAAGAATATGGATAAATTTTATGTTACTATTTATAATTAACTTTCATATGAATTTTAATAATAAAAGAAATACAAATCTAGACCAAAATACAGTTGAAATAAATCAAATATATGCCTGACCTGAGTGTAAGGAAAGTTAAAAATATTGTTGATAAAAAAAGTGTTATGTTAATCTGTAATCAAAAGTTCTAATAATTAATAAAAAAGTGACAAAATAGGTAATTAAAGTTAAGCTAAGACATGCTTATTAATAAACTGATATGATTCCATATTGTTTTATTGTTTCATAGGGTGATTTGACTGAAATTAATGACCTAGGTAGTATAGCTAGCAAAAATAGTTACAGAAGGTGGTCGAAGATACGGGATTTGAAGGTTGGAAGGGTATTTGCTAGGTATATATTATGTTCCCACCACTATTTATTTATTTATTTTAAGATATCATATTATTTGAAACCATAAATGCCACTTTTTAAAACTATAGCCATTTAAGGTTTAGAAAAAGTAAACAAGGTGCTATATAGAAAGAAATATTTATAGTATTCTTCAAACGAAAATCTAAATTTTTTTTCAAAAATATCAGATTACACCTTCCATCCAATTATGTCTTTAATTTTTAATCCAAAGTACTATACTAAGGATCTTTGTAGATATCAGTTCTGCTAAAATATTTGATTCCGAGCAGTGCAGAGAGAACAATACGAACATCTGTAAGTGAGTTACACTTGCCGGATGAACAGAGATGTACGTGGGAAGTCTCATACGTTCTCTCATATTAATTAGCTTCAAACAGAATTAGAAAAACTGTTTCTTGTAACCCGACATCTGGAATACCTCGTTAGGCGCATGTTCGAAACGGCGCGGAAGTACTGCAATGTGTATTCTCCGCCATGCTCCTCATAGCTGAGGAATGTTTTAACATTAATTCAGAAAATTGTCTGGTCTCTTAATAAAATCATTTATAAAGTAATAAAAAGTACAATTAAAGAAAATTTATTACGAATTGCTCAACCTATTGCTATGTCTCAAATTATCCAATGGGTTTCCACAAAAAATTCATAGCCCACCTAAAACTAACATATAAATATGATTTAATTTCTTATTTGAGACTGCTTTGTTTGTCAATTATAATAAAAAAACATCTATATAGTCTAAACATGTTTATTTTCTTTTAATGTGTTGAGACTACATACATATTTTTTTATTATAATTGACTTGGACTAGAGATATAATTTTGATCTAACTGGTCTATACGGGTTTAGTGATGAATCAACACCATCACCTGCATGGCAATTAGCTCGGAGATTATTCTTTGTTTTATTTATTTATTTTAATATGTTGACCTCTTGACCTCTCTATTTGTGTGTTTTAACGTATTTATTCATTAAATTATTTTATTTTATTAGTACTTTTTTTTTTTTTTTTTTAAAAAACTTATTTATCCATTCAAATGTTTCCTGTAACCGGTTTTTTATTATATTTTCCTTTGGATCTATGTGTTAGTCTTATTCTCGTAAAATGTATCTATTTGTTTGTTTTTGGTAAACTGATCAACTGCTGTGACTATGAATGATGGTCTGATGTCACATTGCCGTCTAATATTGAATTTGTTTAGCGGGTCACTGAAGAGGATCTAGGAGGGTGAATTCCGAAGAGCGAGTTTGTTGATCGTGTGAATTAAAAAATTGTGAATTGGTGAAATTGGAGGAGCAGAAATGAGAAAGAAAAATGGGAATGAATTGAAACATTTGTATTTGTTGTACAGACCGAAATTGATTCTAAAAGGAAACTGTAGGGAAAAAAAAATTGTTTATTATATCTTATTATTATATCTCTATATATCTGATTATACCATGTATGTGTAATTTATATATATCCGATTACGGATTGATAAGTATGCTGTGTGAGATAGCAGCCTCATGTATTTAGGCAGCATAGATAAAGTATTTCTCTCTTTCTACAGTTCTAACAGAAAAAAAAATTAATTCTAACAAAGGTAAACAATCCCTACATTAAAAGTCAGCACAGACAGATAATGAGTCGAAAGAAAAACAAACACAAGACCTGAAATCGATAGGAATAAAAATTAACATAAATCAAAAAACGAGACCGTGAAATCACTGAATAAAGTAAATAAAACCTTTGGTTTGTCTTTAATGAATTATGCAATGGATTGACATAATAATTATTAAAAGAAAGAATAACCATCACAGTTTAAACTACTAAAAAAATATAACAAAAAAAAAAATTGCAATTTTGAAAAACTGAGACAGATAGTGGCGACCCAGCCCGGAGGACCGGGATGGGACGGGCGGGTGGTGTTCGAGGTCACGGCTAGGCGGCAGCACTGTACCAGCCGGCCAGTATTGACACGATTCTATGGAGGCCTTGGGCTGCTCCTTCACGGTCCCCATTAATTATTTAAATTTCATCAGCTTTACCGTCATCAAAATTTGTGTATTATGTATCAATAAATAATTTTTTAAAAAAATACAAGGATAAAAACGAAATAAGATGAAAATAAATAAAAAGTGAAAATTCTTTATAAATAAAGATACTATACAAATGTGCATTGGATACAATGTGCAATTAAAATCATATATACAAATATTCAAGAGTTATACCAGGTGACAGAAATAATCCCAGAGAGTAAGTAAAAAAAAAATATATTGGTATAAAAATACAGTCATTTCATGTCAATTTTCTTAAAATTTGAAACATTTGTTCCATTGGTACAGATTAAAAAAAAAATTGTAATATATCCAGTTGTTTTTGAATTACTCAGTAGTTAAGTTTTTTTTTGTTTTTTTTTTTCCTTTTCTTACGTCGGCTCAAGACTCCCGTTGGAGTCCTACACTCCCCCTGTTGTTATATTATAAAAGAATGGAACTGAGGATGTAAATTGTTATTATCAATTTTTATTATTTAATTTAATTTGTTATTATTTATTTAATTTTAAAAATCTAATTTGGATTCTGCTATAAATTTGCACAACGCCTGAATAGTAGCCCTATCTAGATCTGCCAGCCCTTGGAGGAAAGCGCTATTGTTTTGGATGAGGGGGTATTTGTCATAACTACTGCAATTTAGAATAATATGTAATGGGTCTTCGATAGAGTTGTATGTCGATTATTTATCATTATTTTTAACTTTGATTAATGTTAAGCCGCGATTTGTTCGACCGTGGTTAATTCTTAATCTTGTAAGTAAGACTATATCTTTTCTGTTTAGGTTAACATTAGTGTTGGAGAACCATGGGCGTGGAGAGACATTAGGTTGGATAGTGAAATGATCTTTCCCTTTTAAACTTGACTCCCTGGCATACCTATCCTGCCAAAAACTGAAAAAGAAGGAAATTTTTGGAATTTAAAATTCGTGTCATTTTACAATATATTCTAGGTCCATCCTTCGATAGACACAAATTAGAATAAGACAAATGTCCTTTGATATATTTTCATCCTCCAATTCAGAAAATTTAATAGTTAACATAAAAATCCTCAAATTTTACTTAAACAAGATTTTTACAATAATAATACTAATCCCTTACGTTACTATAATAAGGCCTATCTGGTCTTACGGAATTGAGCTTCGAAGCTCCACTAAACCATCCATATCCTTCGTAAAATCCTCAATGCTCCTTAATTTGTCACAAATAAAATCATCCATAAAGACCTTAATGTTCCCTATGTAACCGATCTAGCCCAAACCAGATATCAATTCTTCCATTATAAATTCCTAAACCAAGTTATATAAATCTAGTTTACCTAAATCTAGTAAGACTGTTTTTATCTTTTATTTGTGGTTATTTTTCTTTCATTTTCTAAAATGATGGCATTTTTCAAAAAATCGAAACTGACTTTTCAATCGGTCTAAAGATCCAATTCATTATAAAAGACTGATCTATATACAAAAGACAGTAATCAGTCCTATCTGGACATACGGAGTTGAGCTTTGGGGCTCCACTAAACCTTCGAATTCCTCTCGTATCCAATCCTTACAATCCAAAATCCTCAATGCATCTTCCTTTGGCAAAAATAAAATGATCCATAAAGACCTTAATGTTTCATATGTAACCGATCGAGTACTAAAGTAAAGTATCGAGTAACCGATAGAGTACTACTACCAATGGGTTGTTTCTCTACATGTCTGTATCATACTATAATCTTAAATAAAATTTACAAGATGTATTATTATGTAAATGTAAATGTCAATAAATAAAAAAATAAAATAATTCTTTCTTTCTTTTTTTTTAATGTTTTGTGATTACTTAAAAAAAAAAAAAGATTTTTATTTTGTCTAGCTAAGCCTAAATCTAATCAACACTTTAAAAATTGTAAAAATGTTGGTTAATTACTGATAATATCACCTTATCATTTCGTCAATAAATTTTATGTTTTGATAAAGAACAGGTAGATTAGTTCAAAAAATTTTGTATAAAAACTTTCCGTTCATTTTTAACCAGGATATTATTATTATATACAATTTAAACCCTTTATATCAATCGAAAAATAATTTTACACTAAACCTTCGAATTCCTCTCGTATCCAATCCTTCGTAAAACCCTCAATGCTCCTTACTTTGTCACAAATAAAATCATACATAAAGACCTTAATGTTCCATTTGTAGCCGATCCATCCCGAACCAGATATCACTCCTTCCATTATAAACTCTCAAACCACTCAAACCCCCTAGTTTCTAACCTTGCATCCTCTTCCATTCCTGACAATCCTCCGAGGCACCTGAAAAAAAGATGGCCACCAGACCTGCTAATGTAAAATGTCATTAGAGTGCTACCAATGGGTAGTTTCTCTACACGCCTGTAACACTCCAATTTAATTTAGATCAGATTTACTAAATATATTATAATGTACAGTTGTAAATAGCAATAAATATATATTTAAAAAAATTTTCTGAGTCTATGTACTTGACTTAACATCGACATTTTTTGGACTTAAATCCTTTATTGTTTTCAGTACAGATATATACATATTAACAAAAATATAAGCCGTTATTTGGTAGTCTATTAGAGATCATTGCACTATAGATCTAGAGAGAATACGAAGAGCCATCTGGTGGGGAGTTGAGTGGCTGACGTAAGTCCCAGGTGGAGTGTGTTCTTTTGTCCTATATCCGTTACCTCAAGTGCTCTCTCGTTTCAATTAACCGCGCCCCTATATTCGGCGGTACTTCATGCCCACTGCCCTGTCCGAATTAGTATATCTTATGCTTGGTCCTCTAATAATTATTAATTTACTCTCTCAGATCTTATCTATACCATACTCTCAATTGTCATAGTTACAGGGTCGTAAGTGTCTCAGAATAAATTACCTGGAAACTTTTTACGTGAGTAATCTTAAATTATTTTATAAACTTTTGATCGAGTCTGGCATCCAGGTCTGCTCTATAAACTTCGTCAATTCCTACCCCCAACATATTTCCTTATAATCCGCTCCTACCTCACTGATAGAACCTATAAAGTAAATCATAACCTACCCTACTCATCTCTCTTTTCTCAGTCCGCCGGTGTTCCTCAAGGTACTATATTAGGTCCCATTCTTTATACGGTTTATACAGCTGACATCCCAACCCACCCTAACACAGTGCTAACAACATACGCTGATGACACATGTATACTTTCTGTAAACAACGACCCAACTAA
>NW_027105462.1:579427-586989 GCF_000696795.3 Halyomorpha halys | reverse complement strand
ATATTTACCTATTGTATTATTTTGTACAGTTGTAAATTACAATAAATAAATAATTTAAAAAAAAAAAATTATATTATATTGTATAAGAATAATTATAGAGCATACAAACAAAAACCCAAATAATGGAGAGTTAATAGTTGATCGTGGATACGTGAGGAGAAGATGGTGGTGATGTGGTCAGCGAAGAACAAAAATAAATAAGAACTTATTTATTCGTGCCAACGTTTCAGCCAGAATTTCAACCCTTCTTCAGGGCTAAGTACAATTAGAAAATAAAAAAAAATGACTAACATTATAGATACATAAATATTGCTGAAATACATGTATAGTCTAAGTATATAAGAAGATAAAGGTTGTATGAGAAGAGTAATATTCAAATTAAATAAGAGGAAAGAACAAATAATAAAATACATATGAAATCATAATGAAAATCTAGTAAATATATGTAAAAAATGAAAATTTAAAATAAAGTGATAAAAATTGGGAAATATAAGTAATATCTAGGAAATATAAATATATTTTTTTATCGCACTTTTTTAACACTTTATTTTAAATAATTTTCATTTTGTACATATATCTATTAACTAGATTTTTATATGTATTTTATTATTTGTCTTTCTTCTATCTCAATTTTTAGATTACTTATTCTAAAATAGCTATCTTCTTCTTATAATACTTAGACTAAAAATGTCTTTCAATACTATTTTAAATCTATAATGTCAGTTGTTCTCTTATTTTCTAATCATTCTGTAATGTCTCTTATTCGTTATGGTGGTCATCCTGTTTTTGTAGTATCGAACAAATAAATAATAGTAAATATAAGTACAAAATGAAAATTAAAAAAACAAAAAGTGGAAAATAAAACTAAAAATAGGTAATTAAATATGTAAGTAAAATAACATTATTAAATAAATAACATATAAAGTTATATTATCCATAAGGAATAATGAAATATGAATATTATAATATAATAATAAAATTTAAGTAAGACAAAAGGAGAAATTAGTAAATTTGATAAATATAATATAAAATAATGTGAGTAAGAAAGAAGTAATAAGAGTAGAGAAGAAGAAGGGTTAAAAAAAAACGAAGCGTAAAAAAAGTACTCACTTGTTCAAGATGGAAAAGCCAAGTGGAGGGGCGCGTAAGACCAAATTTTGAGATAAAAAATACGTTAAAACGAAAATAAGGCTACTTTAAAAGGTCAAGAATATGTTTACAAGTTACTAAGATAGGTAAGGAAGGACGACGACAAATAATTTAAAATAATAAAAAAACATAAAACATGGAGGAAGAAAGTAATATAGAATAATAAAGTATTTAGGAATATGCTAATGATGACGGAAGAAGATTGTAGTTGGATATAAAAACTTTCAGAGATATTTCTTTTGTCATGGTTTCGAACTGTTGTAAGTATTGGAGTTTTATCAGAATCAAACGAATGGTTTGCAGATAAAAAATGTTCAGAAAGTTTTGAAGCAGAAGAATTATGGGTGGAAACAAAATATTGGTGTTGTGTAATGCAGTCTTAAAAAACTCAAATTGCATTTTGCAAATACTGTTTAGAATATTATACACATAAATAATTTACCGTATTATTTCAAATTATGTAGAAAATGGTTGGGGTGTACGAAAAAAAAAAAAGATAACAACTGTTTATTTGCCAACGTTTCGCCCCATTTTGTAGAGCTCAGGGCTAAAAAAGTAAAAAAGATTAAAAAAAACAACTAAATAATATTTTGATATAATAGGGTAATGGTAAATTAAGGTAGCGTTAAAATTATATAAATATAATTTGTTGTTTACTTATTTATTATTTTTTTATTTATTTTTTCTCGACCTTTATTTAAATATCTAAAGCTTCTTTATTTTCCGTCTTTTAGTGTGTTAAATTTGTTTTCTCATATCTGCTTTTCTATTTTTTCCATGTAATTACGTCTCTTATTAATTTTTTTTTTGTTTAATATTCTAATCATTGTCTATTTTATATTATAACTATTTGACCGCACCCCCAATCATCTTCTCCTCATTTATCATCCACGGTCAACTATCTCTCATAATTATAACTATTTGTATTTCTTTTTTTTTTTTTGTTCATTTGTATATAATTTTCTTTTCACTTATATTTATATAATTTTAACCCTATCTTAATTTATCTTTTTGTACCGTATTAATCTACTATGTCAAAATGTTTTTGTATCTTTTTAGCCCTGATAAAGCTCTACAAAGTGGGGCGAAACGTAGGCAAAAAATTAGTTGTTAGCTATTTTTTGTATTCTTTTTACCGTACTCCATCTTCTACATAACTGCTTTGAATAACTTGAAAATTATACATCTCTCATTCCATTTTATGTTTTAATTTAAATTAAAATAAAATAGAAAGTAAAAGATTGTTTTTTTGTTTTTTTTAGCTAAATTCGTTAGATAGCTTTGAGATAATTTTAAAATGAATTTCCACCCATTACTCCCCGACTACAACCTGGACCAGAGAACAATGCCCTAGGGACGATAAATCAACGACAAAAAACAATTAAAGGTTCTTACGTTAATTGCGACCTTCGCAGGGTATCATTAGAGAGAGAATATAACAAGTGTCAGAAGAGAAGAGCAGGAACTCTGCCAGGAGCCGTGTCACAATATTCCCCCTTTGAAACTGGGCCAGTCATCTACTTAGGAATTAATAGCAGTTTTTCTTATGAAATAGGGGACAGTTATGAAATTCAGGAATAAAAACATGTAAATAATAAAGTTTTTTTTAAGTCTTAATTCTGGAAGTCCTACGTCTCAAGCATATTGGCTCGAGGCATTATTGAAAATATAAATCTTTTTTTTTTAAATCTGGGTAAGAAAAATTGTATTAAAAATTAATTTTTCCTATTTATCCCTCTATTCTCAGTCCACTGGTGTTCCTCAAGGTAGTATCCTTGGTCCCATCCTCTACACCATCTATACAGCTGACATTCCAAGCAATCCTAACACTATCCTTACCAAGTATGCTAATGAGACATGTGTGCTCGCTGTTAATAATAACCCATTAATCGTATCCCATAATCTCCAATCCCATATCACAGCCCTCGAAGAATTGTGTCGTAATTGGAGGATTAAGGTAAATTCCAACAAATCCCATCAAATCACCTTTACCCTTCGTCGTAAACCTACCGACTGCCCTATAGTCTCCTTATTAATAATGTAGATCTTACCCCTGTCGAACAGATCCGCTACCTTGGACTACATCTGGACAAACGATTAACCTGGAATCCTCACACAAGACTGAAAAGACAGGAAACTGCACGTCGATTTCGACTATTACAGCACTTACAAATATGTGATGTACAGATGTCTATTAGCACTCAAATTAAAGCTAGTTTAATATACTATAAAGTAGTTTTTGGCCTTTACCTTCGTAGAAATAGTAGTTTTCATGATATTTTCTAAAATAAATTGATTTATAGTTTTTCGGAAAATAAGCTTCATTTATAAAAACCTTTATTTCAAAAACCATAGAACGTACAAATATGTCAGCACTCAAAATAAAGCCAGTTAAATTAATTATAAAATAGTTTATCACGTTTATCTTTGTACGAGTAGTAGTTATTATGATATTTTACAAAATAAGTTCTCAAAATGTTAATTTCTAGTTGTTCGTATAAAATGTTTGATTTTTTACAAAAATATGTCTCTAAACTCATAAGAAGCACATATGTCTGCCAACACTTAAAATAAAAGAAATCTAACTTAATATAAAGTAGTTTATCAAATATCATGAAAACTACTATTCCTACGAAAGGTCATAAACTACTTTATAGCCAATTTAATTAGCTTTAATTTGAGTGCTAATAGACATTTGCAAGTAAAACGGTTTTTGAGATTTTTCTATTATAGCTCATATTTTAGCAAATTTACTCTACTTTGAATGATTTTTTCTTAGATTTTGTATTGTAGATATAAAGTTCCGAATGAAAAATTAATTATTTTTAACGTTTTGAAACAGCTGCCATTTTTATTCCCCTTACATATACTTGGCAGACTCATCAGTTTGACTAGTAATTATACATAGTTTTCATTAAAGTAATCAAAAATTGGGATGACATAACTGCCTTTTTTCTCTTCTCTACATTTGACTATCAACTCCTTATTAATATCTTTTTTTCACGGTGGACAAGAAATATAAAAATTGTACTACGGTGGTAAATTCGCAAAACGACCCCTATCAATCAGGTTTAATCCTCGAAATAGGTGACTACGGTGTTAAGCGGTAGCTCGTTGACTAATATAGACAATTACTGCTATATAATTATACGATTAAACTAGAAGCTATTAGAGGCAATTAGAAGGCCATCTGGCCCCCTGTAGATAGGTGAGAGAGATAAGTTGAGAGGTTGTAGGTAGCTGCCCACATATTGTACGGGTCCAATTCCGGCTCATCAGTAACAATTGCCTTCTTCTCTGAGTCAGGCCCACATCGTGGAATTACCTGTCATTTAGTTTCCACTTTTACCGTTCTTCTTGTTATCCAGTTGTGTCCCTTTTACTATCTTCCTCAATTCTGGCTCGCTACTGGAGTTTTATTGGAAGCGTTCGTTGCCCCGGAAAATATCAATCTAAGCTAACTTCATCTAATTAGATATTAAAATAATAAATTATATAAATAATTGCCTAATATGAATTATTAGTCATATTATAACTATATGAATAATTGATAATAGTCAAGGGAGTAGTCACAAGAAACCCTAGCTTAATGTACTATATTTTTTTTCTAATTTTTAATTAGAAATTAATAGCTTGGCCATAAAAATAATTTTTTTCTAATATAAAAAACACAATTTAGAACACTGTCTTATATTGAAAATTTTTCTTTTTCTTTTGGATTTTGATCCACATTGCAGAAAAGAGCCGAAAATAGCAATTTTACACGTACATTGACTTTTTTATCTTTCTTTTCAAATTTCTACAATAAACGCTTACAAGATAAATTATTAAAAAGTATTAATAATTCATTTTAAAAAAATATCCAAAATTTTCTTTCGTGGGATATATTTCGAAGCAATTACTATGATTATTAGTTTCTTCTGAGCCGCTTTCCGACAAATTTGCATATTCATATCAGAATTCTGAATTGCTCATCAAATCGGAAAACAAGATTTTTTTTAGACATTTAAAATTCAAAAAAATACAAATGACTTCAATACTACTCAACCAATCTATACCATGGCAGTGGCATAGGGTTTTATAAACTCCACCAAAAGACACAAACCAAGTTTATTTAATCAAATTATAACTGGAGATATAAAATAAAACATTTAAATTGAGGTGTAGATAGTTGACCGTAGATTAATGCTTGAAGAAGTTTGTCGGGGTGTGCGGTCAGCAAAGAACAACATAAATAAACAAAACCATATTTATTTATTTTATGCCGACGTTTCGACCTGAGTTTCGGGTCTTCATCAGGGCTATAGAACAAAAGAGATAACAACAACATTTAGAGTAACATACAAATTTATGTCTCTAAATGTTGTTGTTATCTCTTTTGTTCTATAGCCCTGATGAAGACCCGAAACTCAGGTCGAAACGTCGGCATAAAATAAATAAATATGGGTTTGTTTATTTATGTTGTTCTTTGCTGACCGGCACCCCCCGACAAACTTCTTCAAGTAAAACATTTAAAAATTGTTCTTTGTTTGAAACTAATATTTCGCCTTTATAAGTGCATTAAATCTGATAAATCTGCATAAATTTGCATAAAGTAGGTCAAAAGATGAGAAATTCTGCTTTCCAACGGTCCTATTAACTTACGAATCGGATAAAATTAAGAGGAGTTATGAGCGATTATATGAACAATATAATGAACTAATATACTATAGTATATAAATAATATAAGAAATATAAAATAAATAATAAAATAACAATATAATAATAAGAAAAAAAAAAAGTCCGAATGAATCAAGGTAAAAATTCTTAATTTCTCTGAAAAATGGTATTTGGTACTTTAAGACGAATAGGAAATGCACTTTACCCCAAGATACATTATGTTTTTATAATTTTTCGTAAGTATAATATTGCTTAATAGAATCAGTAATCCATTTTTTCTTATCCCTCGGCAAGAGACGATTCGATTTTTGTAACAGTGAAAAAAAAAACATACATTTTGAGCAAGAAACCAAAAACGCTTAATTTTGTTCAAAATTTTTTTCTACTCGGTAATTTAGGGATTTCATTATCTTTTTAAACCTTCCTATGGTGAAAGGTAACATTTTTCACAATTTTAACATACTTATGCTCAGTAAAGTATATATAATACATGAAATATAGGTGTATGAAGTACTAATTTTATTTTTTAAATAAATCAAAACTATTATCTTTTTTCGTCTCTATTAATAAATGATTTGTTATATGGTAGTGAATTTGTGTGGATAATCTTATATAAGAAGAATTAAATATTTATGATTTTAAATTTTAAAAAATGGGCTTTTAACTTATAATAAAGGAAATGACCTGGGCAGAATAGCCTGCAAAAGTAACTTAATCTTGTGAGGAAGAAATTATAATTGAAGATGTCCTTGAGGATGGCTATAATGGCCGAAACGTTGGACTGGTGAAAGATAAAAAGTGTCGAGACAAAAAAGGATACAAGTTTTGATTTATTTAAAAAATAATTACCTTGTCTCAAGAAATTGAAATAATATAATTATTGTACTAATTTTATTTTAATGAAGGTTACGGAAAAAAAAGAGAACATTTTGAAAAACTGGACGTGAATCGGTCCACAAATTCTATATATATATATATACTTTATCGCATTGATATTTTTAATTTTGAATTATATTCGAGTATGAAAAATTATAGCTGCATAAAATTCAACGCGGCTGGAATTATCTCGAGTGTGTAAGTTAAAAGATTATTGGGCATTTATTTTTGGAATTTATCTAAGTACGTTTATAACACGTACTAACAGAAACACGAAAAAAGTACTAGGGAAGTGAAGATTAGGGAAGGGGCGACACCCAGCGGGAGACTGGAGTACTGAGGGGTTGAGCGACCCGCCGCTAGGGGGTAGCACCGCCCGGGCCCGCCGACATAAATTATTTATCAAGCCGTGGAAATAAATCAAAGCAATGACGTGTTTTCACATGGAAGGGTGGCCATGTTTAAAAGATGAACATTGATAGCGGGGCGGCCATTTATAATTCAGGTTCGGCTTACGGGCCATTTCACGTCCTCCTCGCTTTGTTTTTAACCTTTCATAAAGTCATGCCGCGGTTGTATTTCTTCCTTATGCTCCCGTTGGCACAACAGTTCAGGTTCGAGGCTCCTGTATGTTTCATCGCCTGTTTACGCTTCGCCACACGCGGGCGAATCATTTGCGAGTCATTGAAGCCGGACCGGGGGAGATGTCTCTCTAAAAGGGATACCTACCTACTATGGTTTGTCGGTTTTTAAAACCTGGTTTTTTGGAGAAAATTATGAAATTTGAAAACCGGTTTTTTAGTATAAAATATCGGTTTTCAATGTATGAATAACACTTCGGTTGCAAGTGAGAGGGTATTTTCTATTTCGGGGAATTT
>NW_027105462.1:577711-578732 GCF_000696795.3 Halyomorpha halys | reverse complement strand
GCTAAATAGCAAATCGATAGACGTCCTCTGTTTTCTGAAATCATATTTCATTAAACAAAAAAATAAATAGTATATTTAAATTTGTATTAAAATTCCCCGGAATAGAAAATACTCCGTCCTTTGCTTAATTGTCTTTAAAACTAAAATTGATTTTAATAAGTGTGTATGCATAAATTTTATTTACTCTTATCTTTCAGCTTTGATTATAATTTACATTATATAATACACAGTTATATATTTTCTAATTGTTTTTAATAAGTATCCATCTGTATCTAATAACATTGTTTTTTTTAAATAATATGGTTATTATAAAAATGTGAAAATATATTGTTTTTATTTATTCGAACCCTTTGTTGAATAACTCGTTTCACTATTATAAAAATATTTACATCCTTATATGTGAAAATTATGCATAAACAACAATCCAGGTCAACTATTATTTCTTTGTTCTACTAAATTGGATAAAAAAATTTTACTATCAATAAAATTGAACAGTAAATAATTTCAATCAAAAACTGCTTTTAATCACTTTTCTGTTAAAATTTTTTGTTCGAATTACAGAATATATGAGCAAAAAAATTTTTTATAAAAATTCGAAACCGGTTTTCTGGAAAAATTACTATTCGAAACCCGGTTTTCTAAAATGTCGGTTTTTGTATAAACACAGTTTATACTGCAGTTTCACAAAATAAATACAATTGAAACTTTGGTCACGAAAAAAACATTTATACCTAAATATGTTGAGACATAATAAATTTTTCTTCATTATAAACTTTATCACGGAAGGATTGGTATCTGGTTCTGGCTAAATCGGCAACATATGGGACATTGAGGTCCTGATGGATGACTTGATTTGTGACGAAGTAAGGAGAATTGAAGATTTTACGAAGGATTTTGGATTGGATTCGGGGGGAATTCGATGGTTTAGTGGAGCCTCAAAGCTCAACTCTGTATGTCCAGATATAATAGTCATGTAGATCAGTCTTTTGTAATGGAGTTTTAATTTTAAATATACATATAT
>NW_027105462.1:573289-577647 GCF_000696795.3 Halyomorpha halys | reverse complement strand
AATATAAAATAATAGAAATAAGATTTACAATAACAATTATATAGAAAAGAGAAACAAAATAGAAAATTAGATTCAAAATGGCCAATTGTATTATGAATATAAATAATCGACGGCATTTTTTAAAATTTGTAGGAGATGGTGGAGGGAGTGGTCACAAGGAACAGAAAATAGTTATTAACAATATGTTTGCCGAAGTTTCACCCCACTTTGCAGTGCTTCATCAGGGCTAAAAGGATATAAAATAACCAAAAATATGTTGACAACGTAAGATAATGTATCTGCAGACTGTAATGTATAAAGAAGTAAACTGAGATGGGGATAAAAATTAATTATTTTAAATTTTATTTTATTATTTTTAACTATTATTTAAGAAAAATAACAGTTTTAAGTACCCATAAGCTACTTAACTAAGCATTAGAAATGGAATGACTTTTTAACAGGTCAGATATTTGATATTATTTTTCTTGTAGTTATTTCGTTTAGTTGCATCGATTATAAATATTTTAACATCAAATCAATTGATAGGTTAATCAATAAAGTGTAATAACAAATCATTTTATTTTTTATTACACTTTATGAACGTCCAAAATATAATATGCACATCCTTATCAACACTCCTTGCCAACGTGACCTCACAATATGTCATTGAACGACACATTCATGCCATGACTAACTGTTTATCATTATCACTATATTCAGAAATATGAGATTACAAGGCTATTTCTAAATGTGAATAATTAACAAAGAAGATTTTTCAAAACGTCAATATTACCTCACCAGAAATGAAAAAACAATTTTTTGCTGCTATAGTAACAATAGACCTCTAATTTTGTGACTGGAATAAATAAGTAGTTTTTTAAATTAATACATCCATTTTTACAAAATTAGTATCTGAGCATCTGATATAGATTAGTAAGATATTAATTGAAAATGTTGATTAGTAACTATTTGACAGAGGATGTTTTTTTAATAATTTATTTATTGATATTTTACAACTGTATACACATATATACAACAAGTAAATTTGCTGTAGGTGACATAGTGACATGATACAAACATGTGGAGAATCTACCCACTGATAGAACTCCAATAACATTTCTAGAGGAGATCTCGAGGCCATCTTATTTTCAGACGCCTAGTAGAAGTATTAGGTAATGAAGGAAAAGCTAGGTTAGAAACAAGTGGATTTAGGTGGTTGAGAAGTTTATCATGGAAGGAATGGTATCTGGTTCTGGCCAAATCGGCAACATATGGAACATTGAGGTCCTGATGGATGACTTGATTTGTGACAAAGTAAGGAACATTTTGGACTGTAAGGATAGGATTCGGGAGGAATTTGATGGTTTAGTGGAGCCCCAAAGCTCAACTCCATATGCCCAGATAGGCCTTATAATAGTCATGTAGATCAGTCTTTTGTAATGGATTGGCAATTTAGACCGTTTGTCAAATAAATGTTGTAATAGTCAGAATCGTATGAGGATTCCATGTCAGTCGTTTGTCGAGGTTTAGTCCTAAGTAACGGATCTGTTCGACAGGAATAAGTGGGGTATTATTAAAGGATACTGTAGGGCAAGAGGTCATGGGTTTACAACGAAGGGTAAATGTGATTTGGTGGGAGGAAAATTTTAATTTTGTAATAAATTGAAAATGATGAAAAATTTTAATTTGCCTAAAAAATGTTGAATTCTGTGGAGTGGATATCCTCATTTTTAATAGAAAATTCTCATATTGGAACCATTGAGTATAATAAAGTTTCTTAAATATAAATATAAATCTTTAGCCGAAATACATTCTCAATAAAAGGCCAACTTTAAAAAAATAATAATATTTCAAATAGGACAATTTTTTTTCTGTTATTAGAGCGTTCAAACAAACAAACTAAATTGACTTCTGGAGGAAGATAGTTCGAGTGGCGGTCAATAAAGGTGTCGAAATTGTAGCAAAAAAAAAACTATTTATATATACCAACGTTTCGCCCCTCTGTGCAGGGCTTCGTCAGGGCTGATAAGATTGCTGTTCTGTTAACAACTGACTGCCCTGAACAAATTTTGCGAAGTTGGTTAGCAATAAATAGTTTTCTTTTACTATTTTGATGCCTATATTGACCGCCACCCGAACTATCTTCTTCCAATATAAATTGCATTTTTATTTTCTGTACCTCCAAATACATACAAACGTACACAATTATACTAAAATACCGAAAAAGCTTTATATATTAGTATTATCATATATTATATATTAGATAGACATCATATGAGTTACTGAATTACGAAATTGAACTTTACACTTATTTGATGCGCCATTCAAGGTAAAGACACGTCCAATGACGTCAGACCAAGATAAGATGTTTTTATGATAGTTGTTTTTCTATTTATTTGTTTTTATTCCTATGTTTTATTAACTTATGCAATATCTTCAAGCTTCTACCTCATTGGCAAAGGGCAGAGAAATATTCGACAAATACCAATACACATGTTTAACAAACTGATAATAAAAGAAAAAAAAATTATTAGAATATCTATAAAATATTAGCTACCTCTATTACCACAAAGATGAACACTCTAACTAAATTATGTTAAATTTTGTTGAATTTGTTTTCTAGCAGCCTGAAGATGGGGGATAACCACGAAACGTCGTATATAAAATAAACTAGTATATTTAAATAAGGAAGATTGTGTTCATTCACTAATTTCATATTAGTTTCTAGAAAGTCTTCCAGTAGAAGATTATTAATTAAAGAATATTATTTATTACCAAAACGTCAGAACAACCTATAACCTTCTCGGGAAAATCTTGAACATCTAGCAAAAAGCCCAATCAGAATCTTATGAACTGTATGAATGGCAGTGCATAAAGTACGAGCAAACAAATATTGGTTTTTATGTATTGGATAAATTAACAATACATTATTGAAAGGATTCTTTCAATAAAAAGGAAGATAGTAATCAAAATTTCAATGAAATAGATTATTTTATTTCAATGTATAAATGGCGACGTATTTTCAATATTTCATTCACAGGGATTTATCTGATAGGGAGAGAAAGTTATTTTAGTCTAGACGTTAGATATTTCACAGAAGTTATCGCACAATGAGAGGTTATCAGTATAGTGGATATATACGTTAATCAAATTTTGAATATGAAATAATAATAATACTGAAAATTGATATTTCGGCATCCTTAGGATTGCCTTTGTTAGGGTAACCCGAACCAAAACTAATTTTTAACAATATCATGAAAACCTAGAAACAGAAATAAGGAGCAGGATACTGAAATTCCATGGACATATGGTAAGAAAGACTAAAGAAGAAAATATTCCAAAAAATCCGATGATACAAAAGCTTAGAAGGATACTTCAGACATATGCAGGAAACGGAAAGACCAGGACGGTTTTGCTAGTTTCTGATAAAATCTAAAGTAATTAGCTTTGAGAGAAGGTTATCAAATAAAAAAAAAGTATTGAATAAAACAATGATTTAAAAACATTGTAATACTAAAAATAGTTTAAAAGTTTCATTTAATGTCCAACCCATTGCGGCATCTATCATGATTATCATATAATTGTAATTATACCAAGTTTTAAACATCATAACTTTTTTTTATTTATTTATTTAATTTGATTTACAACTGTATAAAATAATAAATACAATAAATAAATATGTGGAATGTTTCATTTACACTTGAAAATCTTGGGAAGGAACCACCCAGTGGTGGTACTTCAAGCATTAAGTTAAATTACAAGGTCCCGTGGCCATCTTCTTTTCAGACATCTCGGAGGATTATAAGGGATTGTTAAGGATGAGAGATTAAGAACTAATGGGTTAGGAGTTTGGAATGAAAAGACGCATATCTGTTTTGGGCCAAATCTGCAACGAATGGGATGTTAAGGTCTTTGTGAATGAGTTTATTTGTAATTTATTTTACGTAGGATTTTGGATTGTAAGGATTGGATGCGGGAGGAATTTGATGGTTTGGTGGAGCCCCAGAGCTCAATTCCATATAAATTGGTCTGATTATCGTAGTGTATAATCATTTTTTGTAGTGAAAGGGAAGTTTAGGGCGTTTGTCAAGTAAGTGTTGTAGCAATCGAAGTCGTTTCAGTCTTGTATGTAGATTCCAAGTAAGTCTCTCATCATAATTTAAAATTGAATATATTCTCATTACATATAAATTTAGTAATATCAATATAGATAATCTTTAAAAAATTACGAAGTAATATAACATAAAATTATATAATTTTGATTGATTAACTACATGTGTAATATTTTGTCCAAAATGAGAAAGTGAGTAATTGTCCAATATAAAATATATGTTTTGAAAATAATTTTAATAGAATAAATAATATTTGTTTCTCATTCT
>NW_027105462.1:562946-572488 GCF_000696795.3 Halyomorpha halys | reverse complement strand
ATAGGTGTTGTTTAAAGGAGAGAATGGATGAGGACTGGCGAATGGAGATGGGAAGAGAATTCCAGAGGGAGGTTGCACGTATGACGAAGGATTTGCTAAAGAAGGAGGTTCTATAGGAGGGCATATATAAATCATTCGGATGTATATAGTGTGGATTATATAGTGTAAGTATTATAAGGAGATGAAAGCAGTATATTAAAAAAATTAAACCTTTACCACTACTGTGTCATTTACCTATTTTGTAAGTATATTTACTAGACCAACGGTTGTGCAAGGAGACGATTTGGTCAAAACCATGCTCCACGACAAGATTTTTAACCCATTTATGAGGCTGGGTGGAGCCTGGAGAGCTTTGGAACCCACAGGGCTGACTCACGGCTACGGTGAAACTGAAAATAATTATTTGCCAGAGCCGGATTCGACCCCGGATCCTAGGAGTTGGTAGTGCAGTGCCTTACCAATGAGCAACCCATTTTTATTATTTCTTGAAATTCACAACTGTACTACTCAACCCTGTAATACAACCCTCTACTTCTAAAACTAAGAGGCTGTTAGCTCTAAACAGAAACGAACTCCGATTATTAATAGGATTTCTTACAGGCCATTGCAGACTTAAAAGACATCTTAAGATATGTGGAGTAGTCCATGATGAAACCTGCTGCTTATGCGGACAGGTCTCAGAGACTGCCTTACATTACATAGCAGATTGTGGTAGGTATGTGTCACACAGGTATGTGTATTAATGTACCAGTAATACAATATGAATTGTAAAACGACGAAATGATACAGTCTTGTAGAGAATCTAAGCATAATTAAAACAATAACATTTCTACATTAAAAGGTCTCTAGGCCATTTTCTTTTCGATGGATAATAGAAAAATTTTAGTCAAGTGTTCTACTTAATTGAACAATAATGAATAAATAAGTTTTAAACCAACAATAATAATAAAAAGAGAAGAAAAAACTAGTACTTACGAAAATATAACAGATATTATTTTCTACACTTTCTCTGAACTCACCTGAAATAAAAAAAAAAAATCATTAGTAAATTTAAGGTTAAGAAAAAATAGTAATTATTTCATATTTTTTCTTATTATGTCGCAAGTTTTATTTAATTTTTACATTTAATCATTTATTTATATGTGATATTTATTGCATTTTTAAGAGAGGACCTTTTACCATGTTGCCTGTGGATGATATATTTGTAATCTCCCTGCTAAGTCATTTCTGACATACGAGGTGCGGCAGCAACTCTCAACTGTCAACTGTCAAACATGGCGTACCTAATGCCACGCCTACGAAATGAATAGGCCCCGCCTTGGAACGTTAACACCTTGCATCATATTCTTTCCTCCAAGGTTTTATCCAAGATAACAACAGACAATAATTCAAAATTGAGCTATAATTTTTGTTAATTTATTTATTTTCATTGTTAATTTTTATAGTTTGTATTGATCGAGTCATAACTAACTTCCAATGTAGCTAAGTAGAATCTATTGTTCGTATCTACAAGCTATGGGTTACCATTACAACGAATATTTGTTTTCTCTGTATACACGAGGCTTCATTTAGTAATTTGTCAACTGTTTTGTGTGATGCACGTTACGTCAAATTTTTTTATTAACATCTGGAATGGAGGGTTTTTGAATGGAAAAAAATTCTTTCAGTACAAACCAACAACATTTTACTAGGAAGGAATTGATAAACTGCCGTGACGATGGGAGATTATTGATAATAGTGATTAGTACATAAATTAATATGATTTTGTTATTTAATGAGAGCAAAATAAATTTCTGATAAAAGTTACTTATGACCTGACCCCAACATTATCTTAAAAGCCTTTTATTTTTCTTTATATTCATTATTTAATTTATAAGTGTCATATTTTTATTGGGTATCGGAAGGCACAGTGGTAAGGTACTGTGTTACTAACACTAAGGATATGGTTTCGAATCCGGGAGTGGAAGATAATTATTTATTCTGTTACTGTAGCCCTGAGTCAACTTGGTACGTTCTGGAGCCCGCCAGGTACCCTGGGTACCCTTAATAGTACAAGAGCCGAGAAGAAAAAAAGGCAGTCTCACCCCAATTTTTTATTACTTTAATGAAAACTAGGTATAATTACTATTCAAAATTAATGAGTCTGCCAAGTATACGTAGGGGGAATAAAAAATGGCGGCTGTTTCAAAAACTTAAAAAAAATTAATTTTTCACCCCAAGCTCTACATCTTAAAAACTACCAACAACACTAGAAAATCTAAGAGAACATTATTTAAAGAAGAGTAAATTTGCTGAATTATTAGCCCGAAAAGAGCTATTTAAGTCCAATAATTTTCGAGATATAGCTTTTTAAAATGCAAAATGTCTTAAAAATCTACTGAAAGATTAGTAGTTAGCTAATTTATATTCATAAATCTATATCTCAGGAATTATGTGACGTACAGATGTCTATTAGCACTCAAATTAAAGCTAGTTTAATGGACAATAAAAATGTTTCTGACCTTCACCTTCGTAGGAATAGCAGTTTTCATGATATTTGCTAAAATAAATTGATTTATAGTTCGGAAAATAAGTTTGACTTATGAAAAACTTCATTTTAGAAACCATTGAACGTACAGATGTCTGCCAGTGCTCAATTTAAAACTAGTTATATTTACTACAAAATAGTTAATTATGTTTATCTTTGTAGGAGTTGTAGTTTTTATGATATTTAACAAAATAAACTCACAAAATGTTAATTTATAGTTGTTTGTATAAAATGTTGGATATTTGAAAACACATATCTCTAGATCCATAAGACACACATATGTCTGCTAACACCCAAAATAAAGGAAATTTAACTTACTATAAAGTAGTTTATGACACTTATTTTCGTAGGGGTAGCAGTTTTTATGATATTCACATATGAACATAAAATTGGCAAATGAAAATTTGTCCGAACAAGTATAAATCAATTTATTTTAGCAAATTTCATGTAAACTATTACTCCTATTAAGATAAACATCATAAACTACTTTATAGCTCATTAAACTAGCTTTAATTTGAGTGCTAATAGACATCATAATACAAAACAAATTCACTAACTACTGATCTTTCAGTACGTCCCATACAACGTTTTTATGAAATGTTGCTTTTTAAAAAGCTATATCTCGAAAACTATTTATCGTAAATAACTCTATTAGGCCTCATATTTTAGAAAATTTACTCTTCTTTAAATGACGTTCTCTTAGGTTTTCTTGTGTTGTTCCTACTTTTTATTATATACAGCTCCGAATGAAAATTAGTTTTTTTTATAGCTTTGATTTTTATAGATTTTTTATTCCCCCTCCCTATACTTGGCAGACTCATCAATTTTGACTAGTAATTATACTTAGTTTTCATTAAAGTAATCAAAATTTGGGGTGCGATAACTGCCTTTTTTTCTTCTCTTGGGCTCTTGTACTACGTTGATCTGTTTTTAAAAAAGCGACTTTCGACGGATCGGCAACGAGCTTAGGCCAATTCGTACCAGCCAAGTCACCCATCCACATGCTCGCGCATGCCTGAGTTCGCCATGGCTTGGCCAACAAGTAGAGACGACTCATCTTAGGAGAAGATGATTGGGGGTGAAGAACACAAATAGATTCAAATTTATTTTTTAGTGCCAACGTTTCAATTTCTAGTCTTTATCAGGGCTGCGTGGGAGAGATGGAAATTCCAAGTGACTCATTGGCCATGTTTAATATGATTCATATTGATGGGAAGATTGTTGAATGCATCCACCACCATTCTCGTCATATAATGTAATATATATAATATAATATTGTACAAGTAAGAGTTATACCAAACATATGATTTGATTCATTTGTCTATTATATTATATTTTATCTTCTATTAATATCAACTACTAGCTGCTACGTATATTATACTCAAATATTTCCGAGTTTCTTTGTTAATATTTTATTTTTCTCAGAATTAAGTTAGTTATCTCATTTTTTAGCTCTAAAGGCTGAAATTCAGTTCGGAACGTCGGCACAGATAATAAAAATATAATAATACGAACCGATACAAGTGCTTTGTAAGGCAAGCACTGTTTTAAGAACAACGGTTATACAAGGAGATGAGGACACAAGATCACTCTCAACCACCAAAATCTTTCTTTAATTATAGTAACTCTTTTTTTTGTAATAAAAATAATATAATGATGTATATATGTATATGTATATATATATATATGTATATATAATAATATATGGCTGAAACCACTTGTACATCCGCCATGCTTGTCTCTCTGAATAACACTGACATGTGGATGGTCCGCTTGGTTCCTTTGTTTACCGAACATTTGTACAAGCCTCCGATTCGTGGCGAGCGGCCAACATGTAGATTCGCCTTTATATATATTATCCACAATCAACATATTATATTATTTTATTTTAATATTATATTTTATTTTCTATTAGAATCAACTACTGTGTACTTATAATTTATTGTTCTTATAATATATTTTCTCCAATTATATTTATTTATCTATTGTTTTTATTAATTTTCTCATGTACTGTTTCAATATTTGTACACTTTACTAAATTAATATCACGAGAGAGAGAAAAATGCTTTCATGCTGCCCGAATACATCGGATTGCTACATTACACAGCATACTAATCAATCTATGACCAAACATAAATAAATTACATATTTTTACATGATATAATAAAAAAGAAAGAAAATATATATATTTTTTCCCCCAGTTTTCATATACAATCAATTCCAGTTTAAAGACTAAATACAAATATTTCAATTTATTCCTTTTTTCTTTCCCTTTCTTGTCCCTTCAATTTCACAATTTTTATTTCATTTGATCGACAAATTCACTCTCCTGAATTCCCCCTCTCAGATCCTCCCCAGTGACCCGCTAAACAAATTAACTATTAGACAGCGATGTGAGATCAGACCAGAGAAATAATAGTCACAGCAGTAGATCAGTTTACAGTAAAACAAACAAATAAATATATTTTACCAAAACAAAATTAATACATAGACTTAAAGGAAAATATAATAAAATATTGGTTAAAAGAAGTACTTGACTGAATAAATAAGTTTAAAAAAATAAATAATAATAAATTATTTTAATGAATAAATAAGTATTCTTCTTTAAATTTATTTTATTATACCTATATTTTATTTACTGTATTATCAGTATTATTAGTTGCTCATTCTATAATTCATATAGTTAGTATTATTATCATATTTGTACATACACATATTTCAACTATTCGAACGACTTCTCCTTCAGTTTGTTTATTTTAGATATTCTAACAGTTTCGTTCTGACCTGAGCATAAAACAAGTGGGTGGTGCTGAATTGTTCATTATTCATTTATTATAATTATTATTAATATTACTGTATTTATCCCTTCTCGACTTTTAAGTAATCTTGAATTACTTCTTTATTTTTCGTTTTTAGTGTCTTAAATTTTGTTTTCTCTTTTCTACTTATCTACTTTACGTGTTATTAAGTCTACTTTTCATTTTATCCAAATAGTTTGCATAATTTTTTATATTCATATCATTTTCTATTTTGTATTTCCTTTTTTTATTTATTTGTATGTTATATATGTATATATAGTTGACCGTAAAAATTTATATATAAGAAGATGGGTAGGGTTGCAGACAAAAGAGAAACAAAAATAGTTTACAACTATTTATTTTCCGACGTTTCACCCAACTTTACAGGACTTCATCAGGGCTAAAAAGATACAAAAAAAACTGAGAATATTACAACAATAAGATACAATAAGGCAATATAAGCTAGGATAAATATTATATAAAAATAAAGAGATAAGAAATTACAAATAAATAAAAGGAAGAAAGACGTAAAATAGTATCAATATAAAATAAAATTGAATAAAACAATGATAAGAATAAAAAATAAGTAACAATGGTAAGGGTAAAATTTTTTGAAAAATATACAGTTAAAAAAGTGCAGGAGACGAACATAAAAAAAAATAAATAAATAAAATTAGAGATTAAATAAATGTCTTGAAAGAATAATTGTAAATAAATTTTCTCTTTTGACCGCAACCCTGGTCATCTTCTTATATATACATGTATCTTACTCACATAAATTTAGATAATTTTAACCGTTCCTTAATTAATCTTTTGTATTTTATCCTGTAATGTCAAAATATTTTAAATAGATTTTTGTATCTTTTAAGCCTTGATGAAGCTCTACAAAGTAGGGCGAAACGTCTGCAAATAAACAGTTGTTAACTTTTTTTTTATTGTATTTTATATACATACTATGTACTTAATTTATCGTTATTTATTTCCAAGTGTGTTTGTTATTATTTCATTATTCTCTAAATTAAAGTTGTTGAACAGATTCGATACTTAGGACTCCATCTTGACAAGAGACTTACTTGGAATCCACACACAAGACTGAAACGACAAGAAACTGCTCGTAGATTCCGATTGCTACAACACTTACTTGACAAACGCTCTAAACTTCCCATTCACTACAAAAAATTAGTATACACTACAATAATCAGACCAATTTGGACATATGGAATTGAGCTCTGGGGCTCCACCAAACCATCAAATTCTTTCCGCATCCAATCATGACAATCCAAAATCCTACGTAAAATGCTTGATGCTCCTTATTACGTCACAAATAAACTCATTCATAAAGACCTTAACATCCCATTCGTTGCAGATTTGACCCAAACCAGACATGCGTCTTTTTATTTCAAACTCCTTAACCATCCTAACCCATTAATTCTTAATCTTTCATCCTTAACAATCCCTGATAATCCTCCGAGGCGTCTGAAAAGAAGATGGCCACGAGACCTTCTAGTTTAAATTAATACCAATGGGTGGTTCCTTCCCAAGATTTTCAAGTGTTTATGAAACATACTACATATTTACTTATTGTATTATTTTGTACAGTTGTAAATTACAATAAATAAATAATTAAAAAAAAAAAAAAATTAAAGTTAGAGTTTTGTTTTTCAGCCCTAATGAAGGACTGAAATTCAGTTTGAAACGTCTGAACAAATAAAAGTTTTACTTATTCATGTGTCTTTACTGACCGCACCCCCAACATCTTCTCCTCATATCAATATACTATAAACGTACCATTATTATATGTATATGTTTTTAACAACTTTTGAAGCCTTTATATTATAAATATTAAATATTTTTCGGTGGATTTAACAGGTATTTTATGGACTTTTTTAAGGGAGATGGTGTAGGATGCTCCGTAACATGGTAAAGACGTAAGATGTAAAGTAGCTATCGAAGCCAGAAAGGGAAGACACGATAGGAGTATCCGTGGCCCCACTAATTGAATTCTGACAGACGACTGCATATTCATAGGGATAGGGAGGAAGGGATGGAGGAAGGGATGGAAGAGGGGATGGGGATAGATATTGGCTATTCTAATCCACAATTAGCAAATCTGTAGCGACCCCTGTAACATCTTGTCTCTTCTGCTACATGTAAATCTCTACGCTTCGTCCTAGGGCACCAACCTTCAGCTTTGCTCTTCCTTGTCCTTCCTGGCAACAGAGTTCCCAGAGCAAGTAAAGGACAGGAACTATTTCTCTTAAAACCACTTTATTGTATAATGTTCAGTTCAAAAGAAAACGGTATTTTAATCGTGTATAAGCGAAAGTAGTTGAGAGAAACAAATAAAATCTAAATGCGATCATATAGTACAAAATTAATGAGTCTGCCAAGTATGGTTAGGAGAGATACAAAATAACGGATATTTCAAAATGTTAAAAAAAATAATTTTTCTTTCGAAGTTCCATATCTTTGAAACTACTTACAACACTAGAAAACCTTATAGAACGTCATTTAAAGAAGAGTAAATTTTCTAAAATATGAGCCATGATAGAGCTGTTTACGTCCAATAGTTCCCAAGATATTGCTTTTTGAAAACCAACATTTCATGAAACGTACTGAAAAATCAGTAGTTAGTGAAATGATTGTAGGGAATCATTATCTCAAGAACCATGAGATGTACAGATGTCTATTAGCACTCAAATTAAAGCTAATTTAAAGCATTATAAAGTTATAATGTTTATGTTATAAAATTAATAAATAAATATAAATATAAAATAAAATAAAGTTATAAAATTAACTCATTAATTTTGACTAGTAACTATAGGGGTGATCTTGGCCATCAATTTTTTCTTTTATTCCTTGCTAACGAGCGGGCAGTAAAGGAAATTAACAGGTTTATAAGATATGAATTAAAACTATCGTGGCTTGACTATTGTAGTTGAAATCCATTAAAAAAAAAATGTGTAGAAACTATACAATTCTTTCCTATTCCATAGTTTGGTGGTGAAACGAAAAGCTTAAAATTATTTTTGTTCAGATTATTGTATATTCTAGGCATTATTGTTTTCTATAAACTGTTCATGTCTTAAGTGAAATAGTAAGTCGTTTGAGACAGTACTAACTGCGTTATTGTGAAGCTAGTTCTCGCTGGAACTCAGCCCAAAAGAGTCCTCTCATACTCACAGCTGCCAAAATGCAACTAAAAACTTTCCGTCTCGGAAAAATATCTCTAATTAAAAAGCCATAGATCGTGTTCAAAGGCTCTGACATAGCGGCAATATCACTACAGTCGCTCTTGCCAAGAAAACTATCGCGACAGGTTGTACTTTCATGACAGAGAGCTGGGGGGGGTATAATGTATTAGTATAAGAGCCCGAGGGGAGAAAAAAGTCAATCATTTTATCTAAATTTTTTATTTATTTAATAAAAATATATATATAATTACTCGGCATAATTGATTAGTCTACCAAGATTAGTTAGAAGGAATAAAAAATGGTGGCTGTTTCAAAACGTTACAAAAAATAAATTTTCATTCGGTGCTCCATATCGTTAAAACTACCTACAATATACAACAAAAGCTAATAGAACATTATTTAAAGTAGATTAAATGTGCTAAAATATGAGCCATATTAAAAACTAACATTTCATGATATATGCACTGAAAAATCAATATTTCCTGAATTTCTTGTCGAAAATTTTCTATTAGCACTCAATGTAATGTTAGTTTAATGTTCTATAAAATAGTTTATGATGTTTATCTTTGTAGGAAAAGTAGTTTTCATGATTTTTACGAAAATAAATTAACAAGATGATGATTTCTAGTTTTTCGGACAAAACGTTTGGTTTATGAAAAACTATATCTTACTATTAAGTAGTTAATGATGTTTCTCAACTCGTAGAGGTAATAGTTTTTATGATATTTTCATATGACGTTTATCTTCGTAGGAGTTGCAGTTTTTATTTACTAAAATATATTAATATATAGTTGTTATAAAATGATACTACAAAAATTACAGTCCCAACGTAGATTAGCGTGATAAACTACTTTATAGTAAAATGAGTATTTTTTTTATTCTGAGCTCCTATAGAAGATCATTTTAAATAGAATCAATTTACAAAAATATATAGTTTATTTTAGTAAATATCATATAAACTTCTACTGTTACGAAGATAAACATTATAATTATGAGAGATAGTTGACCGTGGATGATAAATGA
>NW_027105462.1:562279-562696 GCF_000696795.3 Halyomorpha halys | reverse complement strand
ATTGTTACATATATTTTCTTCCTCTCAATTTTCATTTTCTTTTCATATTTAAATTTTAAATTAATAATAATAACTGATTGACCGTTTGTATTAATGGATGGAATATGGTACGGGTGCGGTCAAATAAAACTCAAATAGTAAATGGGTTTACTATTTTATTTGAGCCAACGTTTCGCCCCACGTTGCAGGGCTTTGTCAGGGCTAAAAAAAGATATTTACACTTGACATAGTTACAAAGAAAAAAAAAACATAGTGGAAAATAACAGGGGTATATTAATAAGTAAAATTAAAGGTTATTAACAATAAATGAAAAGGGTAATAATAACAGAAAGATAAGAGATAAAATAAGAGAAGAAATATTAAAGAAAGTACAAATTAAGAGATGAAAAGGGAAAAGAATAAAATCAAATGAAAATG
>NW_027105462.1:550500-562010 GCF_000696795.3 Halyomorpha halys | reverse complement strand
TAAAATAAATAAAAAATAATATTAAAAAAAACAAAAAACATTATTGTCATGGATAGAAAAACAATACAATTATACTAATAATAAATACTAAAAAAAATACTCGGCCCTTATACTATTATACTAATAATAAATACTAAAAAACAATACTGGGCCCTTATACTACTATACTAATAATAAATATTAAAAATACTAGGCACATATACTATTATACTAATAAAATACTGGGCCATTATACTAATAATAAATACTAATGAAATATAGGGCTCTTATACTATTATACTAATAATAAATACTAATGAAATACTAGGCCCTTATACTATTATACTAATAAAATACTGGGCCCTTATATTATTATACTAATAATAAGTACTAAAAAAATACTGGGCCCTAATAATATACTAATAATAAATACTAATAAAATACTAGGTCCTTATACTATTATATTAATAATAAATACTAGGGGTATTCATGATGTATTAAATGTAAAATGTTTTCCCATGTTAAATGTTATAAGTATAGGAATGTGAGCAGCTCTATTTAAAGTCATGTTAAATGTTAAATGCATAAGAGCTCCTACAGGATTTTCTGAGCAAATAGTTTTATAACCTTCCCTTCCAAAACTACATGTCATTGTTTACTTCTATGTTTTGGTTAATTATTATTATTGTCATCCATTGTTTTATTAGGTATAAAATCATCCAAAAATATACTAACATAATCAAAACAAAAAAATACGAGCAAGTAAGCTAATAGAAGAACAAATAAAACGGTGATAAGCTCAGCTGGTCTGTTACGTGACGTCATTCTCCATTTAACAGACCTAGTAACATACTTTCAACCATGTTACATGTTATATCGTTTTAACATGACAAAAGAAGGCATTATTTCTCCATTTAACATGAGTTTTTCCATTTAATACGCTTTATCATGGTAAACTAAAGATCATGAATACTCCAACTAATAAAATACTGGGCCCTTATACTATTATACTAGGTTCGTTAAATTTTTATTATTGTTATGTATTATATGTGAATAAAACATTACTTTGTAAATTTACTTATAATACTTCATTCAAGATAACACATTATTTCCATATGAGTTGAGATGTCGGCGGTAAATAAAAAACAAGGAAGTAGAGAGACTCTCAGGCGGTTGGTTTCCTGAGATATTTTTCAGAGAAGGCAATATTTTTTCGCTGGATAAGATACGAAAGCCACCTGTAGGCATCAACCTTCCGCGGTTTGATTTCAATGGCCCCTTTCTAATGTTGTAGCTACACAACTGTTCACAAGATGCTCTTCAGGCGAGAAACCACTACATCCTTCCTAAGGATTTTATTTGCTCATTCCTTTTTTTTATATGATAAATCAGGAACTCAAAACTGCACCTCAGGATAAGATAAACTGCACTAAGGACAAGGCGTTATTTTTATTAGAATTACTTTTTTGTTTATTTAGATTTATCATTATTTTCAATGAAATGTTTCTTTTTCTAATTTTCTAAATGATATCCTAAAATTAATTATTAGACAGTAAATGAATATTAACTTTCATAAGACCCCCATTCGGGCCATTGGGAGAAGTTATCTATTGGTTATTTTTTATTTATTTATTTCATACCTGATCGTCCTGTTCTTAATTGCCCATGTCACAAATAACTTTTTTATATCTTAAATTTAAAAACTTTTTTACATCAATAATCTTCTCTTTTTAACTTAAAACCATTATAATCATCATTTATAATCTAAACTATTGATGTAAAAAAGTTTTTTTGTTTTTTAATAAACTATTTATTGTTATTTACAACTGAATACACATATATAAAACAAGTATCTGGTATCTGGTTCTGGCCAAATCATCAACATATGGAACATTCAGGTCCTGATGAATGACTTGATTTGTGACAAAGTAAGGAGCATTAAGGATTTTACGAAGGATTTTGGACTGTAAGGATTGGATTCGGGAGAAATTTCATGGTTTAGTGGAGCCCCAATGCTCAACTCCGTATGTACAGATAGGCCTTATAATAGTCATGTAAGTCTTTCGTAATGGATTGGCAATTTAGACCTTTTGTCTAGTAAATGTTGTAATAGTCGGAATCTACGAGCAGTTTGTCTTTTTAGTCATGTATGAGGATTCCATGTCGGTCGTTAGTCGAGATGTAGTCCTAAGTAACGGATCTGTTTGACAGGAATAAGTGGGGTATTATTAAAGGATACTGTTGGGCAAGAGGTCATTGGTTTATGACGAAGGGTAAATGTAATTTGGTGGGATTTATTGGAATTAATTTTAATCCTCCAGTTTTAGCACCATTCTAAAAAAAAGTTATTAAATTTAATATATAAAAAGTTATATTGTGCCATGGGCAATAAGTCTACAGATAAGATTTAAAAAAAAAAAAAAACAAGACATCAATATTTAAGGTTGTCTCCTTGAAAATAGCTTGAGGGCCGAAACGTTTGGAGAGCTTTTGAAAATAAAAGTTGTGAGTTATTTAGATCAATATTGTGTATGTTAATAATGAATTATTACTATTATTTTATACTTTTTTTTAAATTTAGTATTTGGTTAATTCAATTTTTAGTTTTATTGCTATAGATTAATATACATCGTACTACTCGAGCTTATGATTCGTAGTAGCTTACACAGCCCCGTAATAATCAAAAGTGAAACTAATAAATTTCATTAATATCTATAATTTTTATATTTTATTTGGGCACCGACCGTTAGATGTCGCCTGATATGACCATATTGGATGTACTTTTCTGATTAAATAAGATAAAAAAAACCTTTTTCATTATAACCACTAACGCCTGTTGAAAAGATTCAATACTAAGGACTCCATCTTGACAAGAGACTTACTTGGAATCCCACACACAAGACTAACCGACAAGAAACAGCTCGTAGATTCCGATTGCTACAACACTTACTTGAAAACGCTATAAACTTTCCCAAACCAATTTGGACATATGGAATTGAGCTCTGGGGCTCGATCAAACCATCAAATTCCTTCCGCATCCAATCGTTACAATCCAAAATCCGACGTAAAATCCTTGATGCTCCTTATTACGTTACAAATAAACTCATTCACAAAGACCTTAACATCCTATTCGTTGCAGATTTGGCCCAAAACAGATATGCGTCTTTTCATTCCAAACTCCTTAACCATCCCAACCCATTAATTCTTAATCTTTCATCCTTAACAATCCCTGATAATCCTCCAAGTCGTCTGAAAAGAAGATGATCACAGGACATTCTAATTTAAATTAATGTTTGAAGTACCACCAATGAGTGGTTCCTTCCCAAGATTTTCAAGATTTACTTGTTGTATTAATTGTACAGTTGTAAATCACATTAAATAAATAAAAAAAAATTATAACCAGAATTATTTCCAGCATTGACCGTTAACATTTTTTCTGAAATTTTTATTACGTTTTTACACCCACAACTTGAAGAAACCACATACAATTCTTCATTAGTAAATATTGTTTCCTTCCATATTATACACAAACCGTCTGTTTCAAAAATTATTTATAAAATTTATGATTCATATATAACTTTTTTTCTTAAATATATACACCATATAAACGTGGACGCGAGTATGTTTATACACATGAGTATTACAGTTAAACGTAGACATTATTATTAGTAGAAAATTACATGATATACAACTAATGACTTAGTGAAATATGATATAGCTTGCGATTCATCGTAACAATAAATTTCTAAAAATAATTGCCGGTCGCCTATGTTCAGCATGACTATCAAACGGCTCATCGCACAAGGAATGGGGTCAATATAAATATAAATATATTATTGTTTGGGAGGGGGATCTTAATTGGGGCCAGGTGCCCACCTACCTGACTTCTGGTATAACTATAATTCTTCTTGGGTTAAAAATATCTATCTCCTCGGTTCTAATTCTGTCCTTAGGGCTGGAGAATGTACCATAAAGATACATAACCCATTTTTATACTATGTTTCTCCATTATATAATAAAAACTTTAAGTGATCACCATGTACTATTTTATTTTATATATAATGCTGAATAATGAAGATGGGTTGTAAAAAATTTAGCTATCTCATGAAGAAGCATTTTGAATAAAAATTCAGTGCAATTTAGAAGAAAAAAGTGATTTTGCTTCCCAAGGAAACTCACGAAATTCCTGTAAGATAGGCATTTACAGGATTTTAATTATTCTATTAAATAAATCACAAGGACATTGTTCTATTACTATAAATGAATCACAAGGACAAAGTTTTGAAAAAGTTGGTTTATGTGTAATATGGAAGGAAATATTTACTCATAGAGAATTGTATGTGGCTTTGTCAAGGTGCAGGAGTAAAGACGGAATAAAAATTCAGTGCAATTTAGATATATGAAAAAAAAAAGTTATTTTGCATTCCAAGGATCATGTGCGTATGCAGGATTCCACCAAGCAGGCCTCAGCTCATTAAACACACATTTGTATACACACATATATACTCCATTCTGAAACGTTAGGTAAAAGAAAGATATTTCTTCGAATTCTGCATTTCAAATTTCAAGACATACCTCCGCCATTTTATTTCTACTTCATAAAATTAATTATTACTTTTTAAATTTTTAGTTAGTCATCTTCTTTTCAGTCGCCTCGGAGGATAGTCAGGAATAGAAGAGAAGGCAAGGTTAGAAACTAGTGGGTTTGGGTGGTTAGGGAGATTATAATGGAAGGAAGTCGAAATCGACGTGCAGTTTCCTGTCTTTTCAATCTTGTGTGAGGATTCCAAGTCAGTCGTTTGTCCGAGGAAGCGGATCTGTTCTATAGGGGTAAGAGCAACATTATTGAAGTATAGTGTAGGGCAGTCGGTAGGTTTAAGACGAAGGGTAAAGGTGATTTCATGGGATTTGTTGGAATTTATCTTAATCCTCCGATAAATTACGACACCATTCTTCGAGGGCTGTAATATGGGATTGGAGATTTTGGGATACAATTAATGGGTTGTTATTAACAGCGATCACACATGTGTCATCGGCATACGTGGTGAGGATAGTGTTAGGATTGGTTGGGATGTCAGCTGTATACATGTTAAATTTAAAATTGATTTAGCAGCCACCTTTGACAGCCGAAATCACTTAAAAAATTCATTCGACCACTGTTAACTATGATTTGGTCGAGGATAAAATACTTTTTCATATTACCTGAGCAAATAATTCTTTGAGGCCGTTTAACGTTTGTAAAATCGCCTATCTCGATCAAATCCATTTTACTGAATTAGGAAAGAAACGGAATAATTTAATACTGCTTTGCTAGATAACAAATTCAACCGGAACTATAGAAGGTTCCTTATATGGTTACCTACTTAAAGGTAAATTTACTCTAAATCACAGATTCGCCTGCTATCATTTGCCGGTAAACTTTACCGCCATATTTTAGGATTTCATTGAGCCCCAAAGCAGTGGACTCCGTATGTCCAGATGGACCTTATTATTGTCATGTAGATCAGTCTTTTGTAATGAATTGAAAGTTTAGACCGCTTGTCTAGTAAGTGCTGTAATAGTCGGAATCGACGTGCAGTTTCCTGTCTTTTCAGTCTAGTGTGAGGATTCCAGGGTAGTTGTTTGAGCAGATGTAGTCCAAGATAGCGGATCTGTTCAACAGGGGTAAGGGCAACATTATTTATTTTAGGGATTTATTTTAATTCTCTAATTACAACACCATTCTACGAGGGCTGTTGGTATGGGAAAACTCTAAGAAAGTAATACCTTGTGTACCTACTCTGGTGGCTTAATCATAAAACACATAAAGGTGCCTTTATACGTTTGCCAAAAAGGACAGATTCGGGCATGGCATTTGGATAAGTTATTTGGATTTGCTGGTACATTTGATTCAATAATTAACTCTTGCTTAAGACTGTACATTTTAAAATTCTATCGATTCAGTATAAATACATTGTTTCAAATTTTGTTAATTATTTTTAGCATTTAATTTTAGATTTAACATAGTACAAATGTATATATATAAATGTTTGTAGACAATAAAAAATTTCAGAATGAAAGTTGAATTTATAAGTTAAGTAGTAATATTTATATGAATTTTTATCATATAATTTATTGCAGAAATTTCACCTATCTTTACTTTCTTCCTTGTTATAATGAAAAGAGAGTACATATAAATTATAAAATTAACCCATTTTATTTTTTATCCAACTCACCTTGATATAGCCCACTCAGATATTATTAACAATAAGTAGATAAATATTTTAATGTTAACATAAAAGTTAAGATGAAAAGTCAGTATGTAAAACAGCATCAAAGAGAAGAGAAGGATTTTATTATAGCTAAGGAAGAGTTATAACTCAGTTTATTACCGGACAGTTGCCAGGGATAGTTATAAAGGATACATAGTCATTTAAGTCTACAGCCTAGGATATCTTTATTTTTATCTATCTATCTATCTATCTATCTATCTATCTATCTATCAATATATATATAATGTCAAGTAATCGAGTAGATCGAGCCATGCAAGGCTCTCTCCCTGAAATCTCATCACCAATGACCTCGTTGCTAGCTGGAACACAATGTGGAATGCTTCGAATAAATCACCTAGCCTTCACAAATACATTCCACGAATAACATTACATAATCACAAACAAATACACATTGACGCAATTCCTTACAGAACATGGTAACACAAAACATTACTTAAAACGATTTAATATTATGACGACTGAAAGTGTGACGAAGATGGAGAAGTGCACAATTTCAATCCTTTATGAATGTAAGCTATATCACCGACAAAGAGTTGAGTTAATACAAGATGTAATACTGAAACAAGATAACCAGTACCTGAACCAGTACACATACATTTTTACTAAATTTAAGACACACTTGCTAAAATTCATAAACCTTGACTTTGACCAGATCACTAATTATATTAGGGCAATCTAAAACTTCTTGTGTTTGTTGATATTTTTTTTTTTAAATTTTGATTTTTCCTTCTTCGTTTTTATTATTAATTAATTATGTATTTGATATATTTTTTAAATTTTACAAACAATTTAACAAATTATATATACTCAAATCTTTTGTATTGTAAACATATAATATATGTAGTATGCCTATCATTGCATAGAACATGTATAAAGGAAATAAATTATCTGTTTATGGGGTTACCATATAGAGAAAAATATATATATATTCATAAATAGAATGCGGGTTTTAATATGTGTTTTTAATTCCGAATTAATCTATTTAAGCTAAAATTAAAATTATTTCCACAAAACTATGATTAAAACGGATTTGTTATTTTATATCAACAATCGACTGGTGAATAAAAATAATTATATTTACAATAATAACTTAGATAAAAAAGAATTATAATAAAAAATAATAATAATATTAACTGTCCATAATAGTAATAACATGTTTTATGAATGACTTTTGTATGAATGAAATTAATGTAATGGCGGTCGGAAAGACTGGGCGGAGACTAACTGACCAATAATACACCTGATATGGCAGGTACCTGCTCGCCCAGGTGAGTCAGGACGAACTAATTGATCCTCCATTAATGAAATACATCTATAATAATATATATTTAAATGAATTATATTAAATTTAAACAAGGAATATATAATTTAGTCATATATATTTATAACATTTATGGGAGTAAGCGTAATATTTTTAAAAAATTTTCGCCCCTAAATTTTTTATGTTTATTAATAAAATAACTAAATTAATAAATTCATTTGTAAAATTTATCTTAAATATATAGGGTTTTTTTTTTAAGCCCGATAGAACTTGAAATTGTAAAAAATAACACAAAAAACTAAATTGTAATCAAAATTTTTTTTTTATTCGAAAGATCAATACGTGACATTAACATTTGAAAATGATTTCGGGCATATGGGCACCGCGGCTGTTCTTGACGAAGCGCATTCTGTAAAATTGTGTTCAGCGATGAGGCGCATTTTTGGCTTAACGGGTTTGTTAATAAGCAAAATTGCCGCATATGGTCGTGCGATTTGACACCTCTCGATTATTTCCTGTGGGGCTACGTGAAGTCACTGGTTTATGCTGATAAACCAGCAACAATTGACGCCTTGGAGGCCAGCATTGTTCGTGTTATTCGTGACATACGGCCAGCAGTGCTCGAAAAAGTGGCCCAAAATTGGACGTCCAGAATGCGCTTCGTCAAGAACAGCCGCGGTGCCCATATGCCCGAAATCATTTTCAAATGTTAATGTCACGTATTGATCTTTCGAATAAAAAAAAAAAATTTATTACAATTTAATTTTTTGTGTTATTTTTTACAATTTCAAGTTCTATCGGGCTTAAAAAAACACCCTATACTATTTCAATTTTCATCTTCATTTTTTTTTCAACATATGACATTACTGAAAGCAAATATAATCAGAATACTACTACTACTAAGATAAACGTAATATATCATTTAAATTAGAGTACATTTACTTAAATTTTGTTCAAACAAATATTTTTATAATATAAGGTCTCGAGGCCATCTTACTTTCAGACGCCTATGGGGATTGCCAGGAATGGAAGAGGAAGCAAGGTTAGAAACTAGTGTGTTTGGGTGGTAGTTTATAATATCATGTTCGGGCTAGATCGATCACATACAGAACATTAAGGTCTTTATGTATGATTTTATTTGTGACAAAGTAAGGAGCATTGAGGATTTTACGAAGGATTTTGGATTGTAATGATTGGATACGAGAGTAATTCGAAGGTTTAGTGATGTCCCAAAGATCAACTCCGTTGTCCAGATAGGTCTTATAATCGTCTTGTAAATCAGTCTTTTGTAATGAATTGGAAGTTTAGACCGTTTTCTAGTAAGTCGAAATCGACGTGTAGTCTCCTGCCTTTTCAGTCGAACAAGTATAAATCAGTTTATTTTAGTAAATATTATAAACCTACTACTGTTACGAAGATAAACATTATAATATGATTGTTTGAGAGTGGTTTATTTCATAATTAATATATACAATTTTGATCCATATTACTCTCTACTTTTAGTTTCAAAAACTCTCCAACGTTTCGGCCCTCAGGCCATTTTCAACCTTAAATATTGGTCTTGTTTTTTTAAAATCTCATTTCAGACTAATTGCCCATGTCATATATAACATTTTATATCTTAAATTTAAAACATTTTTACAAAGATAATATTTTATCTTTTAATCTTCTCTTTTTTCACTTATAATCATCATTCATAACAGAACCTACCTTCAACAAGCTAGGACTCTCTTATCACTCAATCATTTATAATGATAAAGATAGTCCTTGAGAATAAAAGTTGAGAGTTATATGGATCAAAATTTTGTATGTTAATAATGAATTATAAACTGCTTTATAGAACATTAAACTAGCTTTAAATTGAGTGCTAATAGACAACTGTACTTCTCATGATTTCTGAGATAAAATTTAATACAATAAATTCACTAACTACTGATTTTTCAGGGTATATTTCATGAAATGTTGGTCTTTAAAAAGTTATATCTCGGAAACTATTCAACGTAAATATCTCTATTAGGGCTAATATTTTATCAAATTTACTCTTCTTTAAATAATGCTCTATTAGGTTTTCTAGTATTGTAAGTAGGTTCGAAGATATGGGTCTTAAAATGAAAATTTTTTGTTTTTTAGATTTTAAATATACTTGGCAAACTCATCAATTTTTACTAGCAACTTTAAATGGTTTTCGATTTTTTTTCCACTGGGCTTTTGTACGATATCCTATACAAATATAAATTATTTGCTAAATGTTCAAATGTGAGTTATATCATTAGAAAATTTGAGTTGATGTAGACAAGGATATAGATATAGACGAACAGACCGGCACTATCATACATTGCCCCTTGACGGATCTATCCACTTTAGCCTATTGAGACGAGCTAAGACAATCTGCCTCTGGTCTTTGCCTTTTGCTGCGTCACTTACACCATTCTTCCTGTCTCATTATTACATTAATCTATGAATTAAGAATCTGGTCTGTTAATTTCTTTAATATAAAAATGTCAATACCTAATTTAGAAAAATAAACTTAAATTTAAAAAAAGTACTACAATCTATTTAATTAAAGGAGACAGTAATAGTTGATCGTAGATTTATATGAGGAGAAGATGGTCGGTGTGCATTTAGTAAAAAATGCACAAATAAACAAAAACTAAGAATGGAATATGGTCCGGGTGCGGTCAAAAAACCCAAATAATAAATAATTATACTATTTTATTGAGCCAACGTTTCACCCCACGTCGCAGGGCTTCGTCAGGGCTAAAAAAGATACAAACACTATAGTTACAAAAAGGAAAAAAGAAAAAACATAAGTGTAAAATAATAATAATAACAGGGGTATAAAATGAAAAGTAAGATATAATAAGAAAAAGAAAGAAGAAAGAAAGAAAAAAGTTTTCTTATTATATCTTACTTTTCATTTTATATCCCTGTTATTTTATATATTTATATATTGTATAGATTTTTTTAAACCCTTATTACTATGACAACAACTAATAATTTCAGAATTACATACACGGATCAGTAAGTGAGATGTTACAGATATGTACAACCTCCTTTTTATCCTCAGAATAAAAATGTTAAAAATATTTAAATAAATAAACTGGATACTCTAAAAGCGGACTGGCTTAGAAGAAGCAGTTGAAGTAAACAGGTATAATTAAGAATTCCAAGCGCAACCTCTGGAAGTCATGTTGTAGAATTCAGTGGCCACGCTTCTTGATATCTTGCCAGAACCATCATGTTGCCATTTAATCGAGCGGAATTCCAGTGGGAAGCATTTGTAGTCCACAATATTACACCTAGCACAGGGGCAAAACAAACAGGAAGATAATTAAAAAGGTGAAAGGGAAAAGAAGATATCCCCGAGAGCCGATTTATCGGCCAATATTTAAGAGCCTAGTGCCAAGGAATGGGGGAATAAAGTCAGATATAAAAGCAATTTTGTGAATGAGGGTAATGGGTGATGAATGGGCTAGTAGTGGAGGCGCCTGCTTGTGAAGACGAAAACCAGATGTCGTTTATTACCTAGTGCTCGCCCTAAGACTAAACAGAGACTGTTTGGGAAAGCTCTGCCTGTCTATACTGACCCAGATATCTTCCTGCAGTAACAGAAAATATTTAACCTATGTAATTATAAACAAGATTCAGGATGGTTGCACTCTGAAATACATGCATCAGTATACGCGATATATATTACGAACTTTAGAGAGAGAAGGAAAAACTTTATTAAAAGAAATATAAAGGTGATAATCCGGAATGTGGTTAAAAAAAAAAATAGTTAACAAATATTTATTTTCCGACGTTTTGCCCCACATTAGGGGTATTCATGATCTTTGGTTTAACATGTTAAAGCGTGTTAAATGGAAAAACTCATGTTAAATCGAAAAAAATTCCCTTCTTTTACCGTGGTAAAAAGAAATAACATTTAACATGGCTGAGAGTCTGTTACTTGGTCTGTTAAATGGAGAATGACATCACACAATAGACCAGTTGAGATC
>NW_027105462.1:544260-550065 GCF_000696795.3 Halyomorpha halys | reverse complement strand
TTTAACATGGTAAAACATTTAACATTTAACACAACATCATGAATACCCCTAATGTAGGATAAGATAGAAAAAAGTAAAATAAGGTAGGGTTAAATATTATGTAAACATAAGTGAAAAGAAAAGTTTTATTATTTATATCTTCATTTCATGTATTGGTTTAAGAGAGAAAATATTATTAGATATAAAGATATGGTGATGGAAAAAGAAAATTAGGAATAATAAAGGGAAAAAAATGGTCAAATTTAGAAAAAAAAAATCGTGTACTACTATTATATGTTATAAATTTAATTTACTATACATTATAATACAAATTATTGACAGTATTTTTCAAAATACAAAGGAGATGGTCTGAATTTCGATCAAAAAGGAACAAATAAAAAATATTTAACTACTATTTATTTGCCGACGTATCGCTCCACTTTGTAGGGCTTCATCGAGGCTAAAAAAGATACAAAACATCTAAAAACTTGTTTGTTACAGGTTGTGATCAATTATAATAGATAAGGTTAACTGTCAAAGTTTTAGTTTTTAATTTAATGTGAAGAATTGACAAAATAGGATAACTGTGGACTGAAAATAATGATCTGGGCAGAATAGCCTGCATAAGGTTTTTTTTTAAAAATTGATGTGGTTCTAAAATTGTATTAAGATTGTCCTAGAGAATGGCCGAAAGGCCGAAACGTAGTACATATAAAGAAATGTAAATTTAAGTCAACACAATAATGATTTGAAAAACAAGGAGAGGGATCCAGATAAAACGGAACCAAAAACCAGCATATTTTTGATTTTGAAAATACAATGATTTTACTTAAAGAAAATAACACATTCAAAAGGAAAACACTTAAATTTGAAATCAATGAAAATCCATTTACATATTTTAAAATATTAATTATACAGTGAATTCCAAAACAGGTACAAGAAATTTGAACCAACACTATGCAGAGATATTAAGTAAAATTAATTTATGAAAAATATGGGATAAATTAAATTTTGATTGTTATGATTAGCCTTGCTGGGAATTTTACTAATGAAATAAAGAGGAAAATTAACAAAAATATTGTTGTAATAAATAATTTTAATGCTTGATTTCAGTGGAGGGAAGGTTACAAGAATTTTTGTGATAACGTTTTAACAAATAAGTGACTGTGATAAATGAATTCTAATTTTTGTTTTAATTTGAAAATTGACTAATTAGGTAATTAGACATAATATAGAATATGCTTATTAACCAAAAATATATGTTTACCTAATGTTTTAATGTTTCATAGAAATTGTTGATCTGACCTGAGGAGAACAGACTGCATGAAGTTGTATTTTTAAATCATTTAATTCAAAAATTTTATTAAGGTAAGATAAATTATAAATAATATTGTTGAGGATCATAGACGTAATAAAAGCTGTTTCATGATAGATTGTCCCTGAGGATGGCCGAAACGTCGGACTTTAATATAAAATGAAATGTGTCGAGACTATAATGGATAAAAATTATTTTTTTTAATTAAACAACATTAACCAGTCTCAAGAAAGTATTTAAAATTATAAATGAAATATAAATTGTTTTGAGACTAAAATTGGACAAAATTTATTTATTTAAACAATAATTACCAGTCTCAAGAAAGTGTAAAGATTATATATAAAATAAAATTAATATTTCAGTTCTTAAAAACAAAAGCTTTGGTGTCACTTCTTTTATCTGTCAATTTTTTTAAATGCTATGCAGAAAATAACTTCCAATTATAATATATTATTATTATATATTTTGTACTTGTTAGAGCGCGGGTAGCCCCGGGGTTAGGCGCGTGGCTACTAACACTAAGGATCCGAGTTCGAATCCGGCTGGGCAGAAGGTTGTTTTCTGTTACACTGTAGCCGTTAGTCAACTCCTGTGGGTTTTGGAGCCCCCCTAGGGTCCAGCCGCTTAAATTGGGTACCCTTAAGTGGGTAGAAATCTGGCGGTCGAGCGCGACAAAATCACCTCCTTGTACAACCTTTCGGCTAGTAACAGTACTTCCTTACAAAGTAGTAAGCCCCAACCCTTCGTTAGTTGTAGCGGTACGGATTTTAATTTTTTTATTTTAAATTTTTTACTTGTAGAACGTTTCGGGATTTACTCCATACCCATATATATATATTATACATTATATATAATATGATTTCATGTAGTTTTATCTTGTACTCTGCTTCTAATTTTTTCATATAGTTTCCCTCAATTCCATATTTTTTTTTATTTAAAAAAAAATAATATAATAAACTTCCTAGAAAAGAAAATATGGAATTGAGGTAAAACCATATGAAAGGGTTAGAAGCAGAGTCACTAGATAATACAAGAAGTCATCATATTCCATCATAATATAGATATATACAATAGTTCGTGAGTATGGAATAAATTTTCTGCACCTCAGCGTTATATTATATTATTATTATATTAAATCCAAAATAAAATACTAATTGGAGAGATTTGTCGGGACGGGGGGGAGAGGTACGGTCAGCAAAGAACAACATAAATAAACCATATTTATTTATTTTATGCCCACGTTTCAACCTGAGTTTCAGGTCTTTATCAGAGCTATAGAACAAAAGAGATAACAACATTTAGAAAAACATAAAATTGAAAAGGAATACTATACAAACAAATTTGGAATTATACAAAATATTGAATCGAATCATAAATTATAAAAAATTGTTAATTGATAATTGAATATATAAATAAATATAAATATAGTTTTGTTTATTTATGTTGTTCTTTGCTGACCGCACCCCCCGACAAATTTCTCCAATCATTAATCTACGGTCAACTATCTACACCTCAAAATAAAATACATGTAAGAGAAATGATAAACGCTACTAAACAAAAACAGACAAGAAGAATAACGTCGATTTCAAAATGTTCTACAATCAGAAAAATTCTTAATTTATCCAGCCAGTTTGTGACTTTGACTACTTTTACCGTCCTATTTAGATATATTTCAGGTGTTATCTGATTTTCGTCGTCTAAAACCTGAGCAAAACATCGATACCTTCCATTCCTAATTCTAATCGATTCCTGATAATATTAGAAGGGAAGACAACATAGAAGTGTCATTAGACATCTACTAAAGACTAGTCCCTCCTGAGGATTATGACTACATGTGACAAGGCTACAATCCCTGGCTAATTGCTGGAAGGCAGACAGTGGGGGGGGGGGCTAAGTGTGTTTTGGAGAGAAGTTAAGAATTGCCCGGGGGAACATTTATTAGAGTGGCGGCGGGTCTGGGCTACCGGGGAAAGCTTTTAAGTGGCCAAATAAGGAGGGGGCCGAAAGGGGGCGCGATTTTTCATCGGCCGGAGTGAGTTCCCGTGTCCCTCCCCCCACCTGCCCTCTGGAACATTGTTCCACCTCCAGCTCATATTGTATATACTCTTTATATCTCTGCCCTTGAAGGTACGGTGGCCAAAGGAGCCTGCAAGAAGAATATTACACCTCAATTCGCATACATCATTAATTTTCAATAGATGGTTGGGAAAAAGAGTTAAGACAGATGTAAAAATTTTAAAAACATATCACGAAGACCTTAACATCCCATTAGTTGCAGATTTGACCCAAAACAGATATGCGTCTTTTCATTCCAAACTCCTTAACCATCCTAACCCATTAATTCTTAATCTTTCATCCTTAACAAGCCCTGATAATCCTCCGAGGCGTCTGAAAAAAAGATGGCCACGGAACCTTCTAATTTAAATTAATATATTTGAAGTACCACCAATAGGAACCCAAGAAGATTTTCAAGTGTATATGAAACATACTACATATTTACCTATTGTAATATTTTGTACAGTTGTAAATTACATTAAATAAATAATTAAAAAAAAATATATATATATATATATACATTCGGCAATTACTATTAACTCACAGAAGAAACAATTATTCTTATTTAAAAAACAATACTATACAATTGGGAAGGAATTGGAGGTGTTTAAAGTATCTCATTAATTTAAATTAGAAGGTCCCGTGGCCATCTTCTTTTCAGAGTCCTTGGAGGATTATCAGGGATCGTTAAGGATGAAAGATTAAGAATTAATGGGTTAGGATGTTTAAAGAGTTTGGAATGAAAAGACGTATATCTGTTTTGGTCCAAATCTGCAACGAATGGGATGTTAAGGTCTTTGTGAATGAGTTTATTAGTAACGTAATAAGGAGCATCAAGGATTATGTATTGTTTAAAAAATGTGAAGTATACAATCATATTAATATTAATACAAAAATATTAGGTTGCTATATTTTTAGTTCAGAGATTAATAAAATTTCTATTTCTTCTTTTGATGATAAAAGATATATATTGGAAGACGGAGATTAATACTTTGACCCATGGTCATTGTAAATTAAATGAGTAGAAAAATTGGAAGAACATTTTTAACGTAACAGGTTAAAATAATTCTTGTGTTTTTGTTTTTATATTTTTGTCCCTAGTGTGGTAATAAAATACCCGCAATCCAAATTATGTGAGTGTTTAATGGTCACTGGCAAGATTCTAAAAAAAAAACATAAAATTTAAAATTTTTATGATCAAAAAATAATTTTTTTAAATTTTATGAGAGAGATAAATAGGTAGAAAGTTAAAAATCTTAATATAAATTATAGAAGTATAAAAAAAATTGTATTTTGTTAGTTAAATTATTATTTTTATTGCTAGAAATTCATTCATATTGTTCTGCTCTAACTTATAAATTCAATCCTACCATAATAAACTTACCAACCACCTAAACCAACTCGTTTCTAACTTGGCTTCTCCTTCACTTCCTAGTAATCCTCCTAGACGTCTGAAAAGAAGATGGCCACGAGATCTTCTCCTTTAGAAATGTTTTTTGAGTTCTATCAGTGGGTAGATTCTCCACATGTTTTTATCATGTCATAATATCACTTACAGCAAATTTACTTGATGTGTATATATGTATACAGTGTAAATATCAATAAATAAAATATTTTAAAAAAAATGTGTAAACAAATCATATTCATTTTTCTTTATCAATCCTGTATGTTATTTTGGTATTTACTGATAGATATTCATCAGATCTAACCATACTGGATCTACTTTTCTGAATTAATAAATAAAAAAATTAGATGCACTCAACAGTTCATGTAAATAACATTATTTATTGAATGTTTATATTATTCTATTATAATGTTTGTTATCGGAACCATCCTATAAAACAAATAAGTTAAAGAATATTCAAATTTTGTCTTTAGCCGTAGACATTAAAACTTAATCATTAACATTTCACACAAATTAAGGAATTTGTCATGTGTTTTGAGAAGATCCAACACATTTCGAATTGTAAAAAATAAAGTAAGAAATTATAATACTAATAAAAGCCAAATTGTTTGGCTTTTACTTTTATTATGATTTCCTCTATGATACAATATATTACTCACAAAGACTACGACGAAAGATCTCAAGGAATGCATTAGTGAGAATTATTGCAGTGCGGAGATAGATCTGTGATATTGCAACAGGTGGCTGTATTCTGGGCTTAACTGTCAGTTTAAACTCCTCCAGCAAACGGAATCTATTCATCTCTACCTTCTCATAAACTATTTATATGTTCGTAAAAATATTTTTATATGTAGTATTTAAAATTTATTTGTAAATTACAGTATATAATACATTGCGTAATATATCGGTATATTTCAAAATATACTAAAATAATATTTTTAAATTAAATGTCCTTCGTAAAATCCTCAATGCTCCTTATTTTGTTACTAATAAAACCATCCATAAAGAGCTAAATGTTCCTTATGTAACCGATCTAGCCCGAACCCGATAT